>NW_010254739.1:24791-41567 GCF_000690775.1 Eurypyga helias | reverse complement strand
ATTCTATGATTCTATGATTCTTCACGAGCAGAATGGTTCCCAGTCAGGGCTGGATGTTGGGACATCCCGGCATGTCACCCATGGGCTGGTCGAGGCGTCGGTGTGAGGAGAGCATCACCCAGCCCTTCCCCTGCAGTCTGCTGGCACGAGCAGGGGTGCGTACAGGGGAACACGCTGCTGCCCTGGCTCAAGCAGACCCAACCTCCATTGCTTATTTCTTCCTTTTGGGTTGTTTTTAAAAGCATGGAAAGGATAAAGATACGGAAGCTGGTGTGGAAAACCTCCTGGAATAAGCTACGTTATTAAAAATGCTCAATTTAATTCAGATTGATAACTGCATTAAAGTAGCGGGTTTTCCCTTCCGTAATTGAGTTACACCTACAGCATTGAAGTCAAAATGATTTTAATCACCGCCAGTGTTAGGTGATGTATGCTAAATTCCTGGTGTCAACGCGAGTGCTCAGAAACATCAATTAGCGATGCCGCTTTCGGCTCCCTCCTCTCGCTGCTGTCAAACGCCGTGTGCCGGGACGAGCTCTGGCAAAAATAACGTTGGGCTGGAGCCGGAGGGGAAGGGGCTTGGCTCCCTCTGCCAGGAGCTGGGTGCGAAGGTGAATCCCAATGGATTCTCCTGCGCAGGGGCTGGAGAGGCTGCGACAGCGTGGCCTTGGCTTCGCTGCTACTGCGTGCATTTGGGACCCGGATATCCGATGTGGACACGCACAAACACGCAGCATCCCCCCAGCCAGTGAAAAAAGCCCGACTCTCTTTCATTTTGACATCAGATAACCTTGGTAAATTCTCTTATTAAATTTAATATCTTTGATCAATCACAGTAAAACTTGAGGAGATGAATTATTAAAATGAAGAATTGCTTTGTAGGGTTTATGGTTATTGTGTTACCTAAATTAAAAATGTATGTGCTGTTATTTAAAAGAAAAAATACTCCCGCTGTCCCTAAAGCCATGTATATCATTTTCACTCCAGCCAGAGATCTCCGATAAGCAGAAATCACATCACTCTCTTTGCACACCCTAATTAAGCAGCCCCCTGTTTTCCCACGCCATGACTTACGGGTGCGAGGCGGTGGGTGGGTCCTCGCTACATGGCACGGCGGGGCAGGTCACCTCACCCCTGACAGTGTGATTTCCGTGCCAGGGCATTGTGATGCCAGAATGGGTGGAAGCAGGGCCGTGGCTGCTTTCAGCTCACCAGTTTACGGCAAGCGAGCGGCTGGGTGAGCAAGCAGTGAGCAGATATGGCCTTACGTTGACGGCGATGGGATTCACAGCAGTGAAACCAGCTTGAGCGGTTTTGAGCCTTCAAAGTTTTAACTCCCGCACAGAAAGCTCAGAGCCAGGGGTGTTGCCACTCCTGTGGCTGCGGAGATGGAAGGGGATGTGTCAACATGAATCTCACTGGCACACTAGCTCCGGGGATGAGCATGCAGCCACCGGCTCCACTCAATGCCCAAGCTCAGGGGGGCTTGAGACATGTCCCGCACGAGATCACCTGCTTCTGGAGGTAGTTTGTGCTGACCAGGATGCTCCATAAACAATAAAAGCATTGATGCTTGACTAACCTTTCTTTTGGGGGGGTGCAGAGCTCTGCCTGTGCTCAGGGAGCCTGAGGAAGCATGGGAAAAGCTGCTGGTAGTCAAACTGCCTCGGCTCCAATAACCATATTGCACATATCATCCTGTGCGTGAGCCGTCACCCTGCCGATAACGGAGTACCATTTTTCAAAGCCGGTCGCTGTTTGCTGAACACTCCTCTCCCCCGCCTCGTGCTCCCGTTACACGGTTGGACAAGGTGTCATTACAGTGATTGAAACGAAACTCAATTTCCTGGAGGGCTTGTCTTCGCTCTCCGCTGCCGTAATGCATATGCTTCCATTTCCCAGTTAAGTGCCTCGGCCTTTTCTTGGCTATTATTCTAATTTGATAACATTATATATTTTTTAAGCTTAATTGTACAAAATGTAATGAAAGCAGTGAAGACGTCAGCACCCGCAGTGCAGAAAGGGCAGCGAGCATGGGGTGGGGGGTGGAATTCGGAGGCGAAGGTGCCGTGGCACACTGGTCCTGATGGTCTCTCATTCAGCAGCCACCTGGAACCGGTTCTCCCGGTGTGCCACGGGTCCAGGTTGGCATGGGAAGGTTGGGCTGAGCTCGTGGCTGTTGGAAGAGAATGGTGGGCAGCTCTTCAGTTGCTGTTCCCTTCTCCAAATTTCCTGGCTCGTTAGCAGGGAGATATTCACGGACAGGCTCCCACGCTGGCGTTACCCGGGGTCTCGGCTTGCCCCTGCCGCACATCCCTGGCATTTTTACGAATGACTTACTGCTTTCTTGGTTTTCTGACAACCCCCTTGGGTTTCTTCTTCCTTGAATTGTTTTTCTCCAGACCTTTCAGGACACCATCGGGCATTATTATTAGATGTGGGGGTTTTCCAGTGCTAGGAGCTTTGGGCTTTTTTGGGACACAATTAAGGCACAATTCTCACGTGTTGAAAGGCAAACCATTTCTAAACCCCTGAGTATTTCCTGTGCAACACACAATTCCTATGCCACCCATGCCAAATGGCCACAGGCTGAAGCAGGGGGCTGCGGACTGAGGAGGATTTCCGTTTTTCACCCGCTGTTGCAGAGGGTGTTGCACAAAGCAGGGGGTACAGGCGGAGCGCAGAGCCGGGTGCTTGGGCTGGGAGCAGCCGGAAGATGCACTTCACCTGGGGATGTCCGTGTGCACTGGGGGGGTCCCACAGAGAGGCTGTCTGAGTCCTGGGGGAAGCACTGGCTGCTGGCACTCACCTTGGGGGATGCGGAGCTTCCTGGCATTGCAAAGGGAAGTGGCAGGCTGCTTGGGTTCATGCCTGACAAGCTTAACAGCCGAGCACACGCAGGAAACTTCGGGGCAAGTTTTGGAGCAATTCATCAACCCAGACCTCAAAATGAGCTTTAATCTTTGCCAGGCTTACTTCAGAGTTTGGAAATCCAAAATATTGTGGGGGCTTTTTTGTGTGTGTAAAAAGACACGAAGCAACTCAGATTTCAGGGTCAGCGAGCACAAAAAACACCCAGGATCTGACACGAGCTGCGCGCAGCTGACTTTGGTGGGGTGAACGCCAGCCCCCCGGGCTCGTGCTCTACCTGCAGCTGTGTTGATCAAGTGACATTGCCGGCACTGGCACTGGCACCGGCACTCTGCAGCGCTTCGCTAGCAGTGCTGGGAGCTGTACAGGCATCCAGCCAGGCTCTGAGCCCACGGGGGACAGCGGGAGATGGGGAGATGGCAGGATGGCAGGCACATCGTGCCCCGGCAGCTCAGCTCTGCCTGCGTCCGGCCGGCCGGCTGTGCCGACACCTGCACAGCCGCCCTCCAAGCAACACCATCTGAATCCAGGGAGCTTGTGAAGATACAGCTTCGTGCATTTTTTCCCCCTAGATTGCAGGGAAAGACAATTAAAAAGGATAAATCCAAATGTTTTCAAAAGAACATGTTATTAGGCGCACACTGCCTTGTCAGTATGAGCTGCGCGGGAGCAGTGGGGTTCAGGGTGGATTAAGTGTTTAAAGGGATAAAGAGCAAATCCAGAACTACAGTTCTGCACGAGGGAAAACCTGCAAAGGTATCAGTAAGGGAGGGAAGATGCCGAGGTGCAGGCAGCAAATCCTAATTACCTGCTGCCGCCTTCCCTGCAACTTTGTCCGCCGCACCGGCTAGGGGTTATTGTGGGAGAGAAGACACTGAATATGATGGGCCCGCTTCTGCCTCGGCTCCCCTGCCGAGAGGCTCGGCAGGCAGATCTCGGGGTGGGAGATCTGTTCCCAGCATCTTTTCAGCCCAGGAAACGTTGGCAATGTCATAAGAAATAACGATCAGCCCAGCTGCCAGAGCAAAGAAGTGCAGCGAGCCTCCGTATTTCAGGCTACTTAATCAAAGTGAACTTCTACATTTCTCACCCATCACGAATTTTCTCTGTATCCTTAAAAACAGCTTTAAACTGCCAGGCTGCAGATATTTTCCTCCCACTGCTTCTTCCGTGTCGGTTCCTTCCATCACAGCCTGTCAGCTCTCCTGCTCGCAGCTCTTCCGCAGTGATGTACGAGCCTGCCTCCGGAGGACCTCTGCCTGGAGACAGAGCTGCCGTGACGGATGACCTCGGCGCGGGTTTTCCCGTGGCACCGGGATTGCTGGAGCTCTGCCAGCTGCTGGGGCTATGTGAGGAGCCGCGCTTTCCAAGGTTAGGGCTAGCAGGGTATCCAGCGGTGCAGCACCGCTGCTGAGCGCAGAGCTGATGCTCGTGGGTGATGGCAGTCACAGTGGGGCCAGTTGCTCCAGCAGCAGCTCCTCCTGGGAGCTTTGGCAGCTCCTTTCCTCCTTGTGTGCAGCCTCACAGCTGGAATGCTTGGGCTGAAGAGCAAAAGCAGCCATGGTCGTGGTCAATATTGTCATTTCAATGCCTGATTCTGGGCAGGGAGGCAGAGCTCAGGTTCTTGCAGAGGTTTTCCATTTGCTCCCTGGGTAGCTTTCGGCAGATAAGCAAACCTCCCCAAGCTAGGGTGACAGCCCATCAGGTGGGGTGGAAATGGCAGCCGTGCAGCCAGCCCCCTGGAAATATGACTGCTGTATTGACTCCTCCATTCCTTTTGGCACCTGAAATCAATTTTGTATTTGTTTGGCCCGCGATGGGTGTTAACCTATGGGTACAGCAAGCTTTTGCCAAGCCCAGGCAGTTTAATAGCTAAAGCGTTTGATTAAAAAATTTAATAGCCCCAGAATGATGGAACAGCTTCTGTCCACGATATATTAAGCTTCTGGCATTCCAATTTATATGCAGTGTAAACTTCCTTTATATGAAAACATTTGTTTCCTTTCCTACATCCATGGCAGAACAGACTCTTCTCCTACTTCATTTCCAGCCACTGGTTTAATGACAGTTTGTTGAAGCTGCTCTGTGTGAGGAGGCAGGTTCCAGCTGCGCTTATTAGAAGAAGCCGAAGGAAACGCCAGCACCGGCAACTGCAGACAGCGTGGTTAATGGCTGTGTGGCCTGTGGGCTCGAACACGGGGCAGAAAGAGCTCCTTGGTACAGTGCGGTTTTCCAAGGAACCCCAAAGCAAGTGGCTTTCCAGTGGAAAAGCTACTGGGGAGTCTTCTGCCGTCATCAATTTGTCGTTGAGGCCAGTTCACCTCCTGCGTCCAGGCTAAGCCAAGGGACCTGACCAGTCGCCTCTGTACCCTCCTGTCAAGTTACAGGTCCATACCCCTCTCTCAGGAGCACTCTGTAAGAACCTAAATAAACTCTTCCCACCAGCAGACCCCATAAATCTTCATTACTGTCCGCCTCAACCAATCTGCCCAACATTTCTCCTCTCTCCAAGAGTTCCCAAAGTGGCCATAACTCTTCTCCAGGTCAAGGAGTTAATCATATTTTATAGCAGATGGATACATTCAGTTTATATTTTATTCCTCAGTCTCATGCTTTTAGGCAAACATTGCTTCGTCCTGGAGGAGCAGCTTCGGGCTGGCAACCAAAACCAAGAGCTGAGGCCAGCTCTCAGAGGAAGATGCAGAACCTGGCCAAATCTGTGTGAAGGGCCAAGGAATGGACCGAAGAGCAAGAGGGAGGGGGACAATTCAGAGCATCAACTCAGTCTCCTCATCCGAGGAAGGGCATTTTGTCAGCCAACATTGAGCCCACGGCAGGAGGGGCACCAGCAGAGCCTCCTCCGCTCATCTTCTGCAGAAACCGGCATTTAATTTCTCATCACTCCTAATCCTCTTACTCTCATGGGCTCTGCACAGGGTGGATTTTGAGCTGTTTCTGGCTCTATCACAACGTCAGGCAGAAACCTGGCCTTTAGGTCCTGTTGTAGGACCTAGTAGAGATTTTTGTCACACTGGAGAAGCTGGGGAGGAAGGAGGAGTCCCCCCAGAAGCTCAGCCCGGTGGGGCTGAGGGATATCTGCAGCTGGCTCGGTGGGAGCGTGGGGCCCCCAGCTTGGGGCAAGGCAGAGGGCTGTAAATACCAGTCCCTGTCCATGCTACACCGTAAAAGGAAATTGCCGATTATCGTCAGCGACACTGTATTAACGAAGAACAGTTTGTTCTTACCCTCTTCTGTCTGTCTGCCTTTTTTTAGATGAGAAACTGTATGAAATATGCTGTAAAACACCCAGTGTGCCTTTTTGGGATAATAATTCATAGTCCGTGTTCATAAATTCACATTTTGCTAAAAAAGGGGAAAAAAAGAAGCAGCAGATCTTGGGTAATTTATAACACTTACTCTGTTCTATTACTCCCCAGCCGTCCCGATGTTCTTGCTGAGGGATTTGGATCCTGCATGGCGACAGCAGTCGGTTTGCAGTCCTTCATTTCAGTTGTTCAGGCTACATTAGGTTGCCCAAAGCTGAAGAACAATTTGGAAAAGACATCAGCCAGCTTCTGATAGCTGGAAGTAAGTATCGTATCCGGGTACAGAACTGCAGTTATACCTGCTTGGATTCAGTGGCCAATTAAGGATTAGCAGGAGAATTGGGAAATTTTCATCAAAATGGTGTTCCTGTTATGACAAATGGGAGTTTCAGACCTATGCTTTACCTAGGGACAATGACATTTCATGTATAGTTTGTCACTGTGTGCACGACTTCAAGCATTGGTCACTCCACGACAGAAAATAAGTTTGTTTCTCCGAAGAAGATTTTGCCGCCTGTTGAGAATCAGCCATAGGTGTGTAACTCAGGACCCACTCAAAGACTGGCTGTTGATCAGCCACTTTTCTCCACTAGTTATTTCACCTGGGGTCGTACCAAATATAAGTAGAAAATAGCCTTTTTTTTGAGCGCAAGTCCAAAGGTGTTGAAAAAGAAAAGGCGCTGCTGGCCTGAGTGATGCACCCCACTCCTCAAAGAGAGCTGGACACCCCAAAAACAGTCTCCCATCTCCTACCTGTCGCTGAGGTTTAGCTAGCACAGGGATTGAAGGTCTCCAGTTTTGGGTTAAGAAGATACACTCTCACGGCAAAGCCAGCCTCGTCCACCGGCACGGCAAGGGCTCTTCCTTTCCCAAGGCAAACAGCGGGACAGCTCGCTCTGTTTGCTTTCCCTCCTGCTTGCAAAATTGAATTATTATCCCCGCAATGATATTCTTAAGGTTAAGAACAAATATATAGAAGAACGTTGTGGAAAATCTGTCCATTTGAAGTCGACAGATAACACCGTATTTGAACCTGTCCGAACAGTTTTGCTGCCTGGACAGTGATATTATTCAGTTCCTCGGCGCCAAATGCACTCGTCAAGCTGTTATTTTCGGTTTCTGAGGAGGCTCCGCTCAAGGCCAAGCGACGAAGGCTTCACCCGTGCAACGTGCTCGCTCTGAAGAGCCCGGGGATGCTCCTGGGCCCAGAGCACCCCCAAGCAGGCAAAGCGGGCAGCAGCAGGGCTGTGCCCCCCTAGCCGGCAGGCCCCCTTCCTCATAAAGCTGTAATAAACCCGAGTTAGGATTTATTGCGCCAGGCAGACGTTTCTTCAATACCCCGAATCAACGAGCTCGGTGTTGGGTTTGAACTATTGTTCAATTTGCGCTCGTTGCAATCTCAAATGCGGCCCCGTGATTAATCGCCGGCCTGGCACATCGCGGGGCTGCACAAATGAGGATATGGAGATTAATTAGCAAAGGGTATTTGAGTGCAGGGTTCAGCTGCACATGTAATCAGAGCTGCTGCATCCCGAGTCCTGGCAGCGCATCCCTGACCTGACAGAGAAGCGCCCGGCTCTTGCTCCGGTTGTTTTGCCCCTGCGCTGAGTCGCGGGAGGGACGGGGGTTGGGTCCTGGGGTGCAAACGGCTTCAGGGAACGGCTGCAGGATGCCAGCAGCTCCAGGGAGCTCCATCACAGGGGGACTTTTTGTCTCCTCCTTGGTTAGCTGCGGTAGCTACCCAGCCTGATCCCATCCCCTACCTGACAGCGTTTCGGTTGTGCCTCACACGGGTCCTTCCTTCTGCCTCTCCCACTTGTCCGGCGCGGAGATGCGGAGCGGCAGCATGAATTGCAGCTCCCCATGAGCACAGGCTTCTGCATCCTCTGCTCGTTGCCAGCGAGAAAGAACACGAGGACTGAGGAATCACTTGTGCACCTCTCTGGGAATCAGGCGTACCTGCCTGAGCTTCCAGGGAAGCTCTTTTCTCTGAGCAATTAACTCAAAGGAAGAACTGAGAGATGGCGACTCGTTATAAAGAAGTTATTACAACATCTTTTAGCTTTGCAACTGGGAAGTTTGGAAGTTGCTCCAGATTTCTTCCACCTGCGAGCGAGTCCTCCTTGCGTTGCCTGAGCTGCGGCGTTCCCTGCTGCTCTTCACCATGCAGATCCTGCTCCCCTGCTCGAGCCACTTGTCTTTCCTCCCTCTCAACGCAAAGCCTGGTATTCCAGATGGCTGGAGTGAGGAGGAGTGAAAAGCAAACTCCTCAGTGGTCAGAGTGGGTACAGAGAGGCATTTGGGGCTGAAATAAGCGCTTTCTGGTGCTGCTTCCTGCTGTAAGTAAGCATTAAGTGTCTTCATTGCTCGATAAGGGCACGGATCGTATCAAGCAAAGCCGGGCAGCGGTGCAGGAGCTGGGCACGAGCCTCCGGAGAGACGCAGGAGCTGCTCAGCGGAGTCACCCTGGAGCTGCCGGCAGCCAGGGATGGGGGTGCCAAGGGCTATCAGTGGTGGGGCTCTGCGTAATGAATGTTTGCTCCCTCTTAGCTTTTATTAACCAGATACATCACGTGCCGGCGCAGCCGAGCGGGCAGTAGGAAAATCGATAGGTGAGGGCTGGAGTTACGGGCAACAGTCCGGAAGCTGGAATTGCTTCCTGCCCCCTTCCTTGGGCACTGCTGAGGAGTTTTGTGCAAACAGACACGGATCTTCCCCACTGATTGAGGACAAGTACTGATTTACAGGGATTTGTGGTCACTTTTGGATGGAGCACGGAGCCTTTTCTCTGCTCACAGCGGAGGATCCCAGCGGAAGCAGCATCCCGGGACGGACATGGCTGCATCCCTGCCACCTTCACCACGTTCGCTCGTGCCGTTTCACCTTGGTTCTGGGACTGCCAATAACTATGCAAGAGCTGGATTTTTTCCTCCCCATCCACTTAAGATCTGGAATTTTCTATAAAAGTGGAAATTATAATCAAAGGTAATGCACAGGCGAGATCAGAGCCTGGAGGTGGTGTCAGTCCTGATGGCTTTATTAGAGTTTTAATATTCTCTTCACCTCCAGCTAATCTTACAGTCATTATGATTAGGAAGAGGAGAAAATCAGGCTGAGGAGATGTCTGGAGCAGTGCTGAGGCCTGGGCTTGCTTCTCCCGTCCCCCAGCTGGGCCATGCTTCCCCCTTCGGACACCAGCGGAAGAAGGGGATCAGCAGCCTGGGCTTATGCTCAGCCGAGTGGCATCACCGAGGGCCTGTCACTTGCCCTAAATGACTCTGTGGATGTCAATAATGCTGTTAAATAATACAGTTCAGCCAGAATGCATTGATTTGCTGGAAATGTCCGCACCTTCAAGGCTCACGCAAGGACGTATTTGAAAATGGAAATGAAACTCCGAGCAAAACCTAATTTGCTTAAAATAACTGTAGAGGTTGATTTGTTTTGTGCTGGAAGAACAAATAAACAAATGGAAGGAATGGAGTTTGAGTAACGAGTGCAAGCTCCGTGTGACACTTTTTAATATGGAATTATGGATGGAATCATCTCAGGAGCACATCCTATTTGTATTGTAAAGCGTGTCTTCTCCTATAAACAATTGCATCACAGTCCTGGGATCCAGCAGCCTACGCGGGATTATTAATGAGTGCTTCGGCACGACTTTCTTTTGCAGAATTTCTAATAACTGTTTAATAAATATGCAAATGTGCATCCATCCATTTTAGCAGCGCGTGCCTATAGAGCCGAAAGCTCTGCCTGCTGGAGTTTTGCAGAGGGTGCCTCTGCCAGGAGCCCTCCCAGGGGCTGTCGCGGCTGGACCCGGGGGGTCTGTAGCCCTCCTCCTTAGTTCTTCCCTCGTTCGAGCTGCCCTTTGCAGGGAAAACACGGTGATGGAGTGGCCCAGGCGTCGCTCTCAGGGAGCTCCGGCCTCTCCGGCTGCACCGGTGCCGGGGCTTCGCCAGGTTCGGTCAATAGGTGACACAATTACAGTTTCAGCGAATTGCTTTTTCACGGCCGCAGCTCCGGGCAGTAAGAGGCTGACAATAAAAATAATTTGTCGGGGGGCTGTTGATAAAACCCTGCTTATTGTGAGCTGTAAATTCGGCGCGGACACTTTCACCTTTATTTCTCACCCGGGGAACAATATCCCCTCGCACCAAACTGGAAGGAGAGGGAAGGATATACTGCAATCATTCTGCTCCACCAGTCTTACTGAGGAGCTCGTAAAAATTAAGAAATGGGTTTTATTCAGCGAGATAAGGGCTCTATGCTTGCCAAAAACGAAGCACAAAATTGCTCCAGCCTGAGGAGACAATTGTAGCGTAGCGAGGTTTCCTTTCCCGTGTCCAATTTACCAAATTCTTATAAACTACAATCAAAGAAGCGGTAGCAATTTCAGATGTCTCATTAAGCTTTTCCTTACCCCTTGATTTTGTCCAAGGAAGGATAATTTGACGTGAGCAAAACGCTGGCAGCACCCAGGCTCTGCACGGTCCTCAGCAGCCGCTCCTGTGACTCCCTCTCAGCATCTGGAGGGGCAGAACTGGGGGGAAAACAGCAAGTTCAGGTGGTTTTTGCTCTTTGCTCATCCTCTCTGAATTAAAACTGTGATGTTTCTGGTCACTCAGGCTGGAAGTTGCCTTTCAGCAAACACGTGGGTGCTCGAGTGCTGGCAGGAAGCAGTCATGAGGGAGCTTGCACTGGCTTTGCTCTGGCATTTCGGAGGAGCCCTCGTGCACGTGGTCAGGAGTTCTTGGAGACACTGCTCTCACCCTGCCATCCCTGCCTGGCCCGAGTGTGTAGGCAGGAGCTGCTGCTGGCCCTGTTCCCCATGAGCTTGTGGTAGTTTGGGATGCAGCGATTTGGGATGCAGCGGTTTGGGATGCAGCAGTTTGGGAGCTGCCGTTTGGGATGCAGCGGTTCGGGTGCAGCTGTTTAGGATGCAGTGGTTTGGGAGCTGCGGTTTGGGATGCAGTGGTTTGGGTGCAGAGGAGTGGAGGAGCACCTCATGGGTCCATGCAGGTGCAGGCAGGATGGCTCATGTTCTCCTCTTCCCCTCGGCTCAGCTGGGCTGGCCAGCAGACAGAGATGGCATTAGGGGAGAGACCTCGTTAGTCCCATTAGCTGGTAGGGGAAACACTGTTTGTCAGGAGGCTGCAGGGAGCAGAGGGAGCACATTCCCGAGGCAGGGCAGAGCTGAGAACTTCCTGCTCTGGGATGCTTTGCCTTTGCTCTGAGCGGGAGCCAACCCAAGCCCTGAACTGCTGAGATCCCTCAAGGAGCCGTTCCCTCCCTGCTGGGATAGATGCTGGTGCCTGAGGGGTCAGGGAGCTGGCTCCGGGTCTCGCCAGCCTGCTCCCCCGGCCTGTGGCCAGGCTCAGCCTTTCACCCCGTGCTTTGCAGTGCTTCCAAATGACTAATCAATTATTCTGTATTAAGTTTATTTCTTTCATTAGTCATTTCTTCAATGCTTTCAATGTTTCATTAGTCTCCTCTCAAGTTACAGTGGGTTTCGAGCACTGTGTGGAAGAGGATAATTCATTTTATTAGGTCATTTATTTTCTGGGTACATTTTTAAAGGTCAATTAATCCATCTAAATGGAGGGGGAAGTATAGACTTCCATATAGTGCCTCCTTCCATCGCTGCCAGAGAGAGACCATTATTAGTTTACTTACCCAGGTAGGGAAGAGGCAACTCTACAGGTCAGTGTCACGTATTGGCGTGACATTTGAACTGGGAATTATGCTTTCATAAGCTGCTTTCAGGGGTATATTAACAGGCTCCTTCCTGGGGATGGGAGAGCTCCTCAGCCTGAGGGAGGGCAGCTGGCGCCTGCCATTCACTGTCAGCGCCGGCATCCTGGTCCCCCTCACAGCAGAGCATCTTCTGTCACTTGGATTGGTGCTGATAGAAAGGAAATCAGGCCAGGATGTCCACGCAGTGCTGTTGGAAGGGGTTATATTCTGTCTGAGGCCTCACTGGCTTCCCCACTTGTGAATGCTGCCATCGATGAGGCTAAATATTGCCGTGTGGGGTTTCGAAACTATCATTTTAGAAATATTTTCACCAAAGCAAGTGATTTATTCTGTTCTAGGGCCATGATCATTATGGAAATTTGGAAGCAGCCAGCTACTTCTCTCTCTTGTGTGAATCATCCCATTAATTTCCGAATGAGAGGATCTGGCAGGGCCAGGCATCGGGCAGGGTGCAAGTGGTGCCGAGGAGAGTCACCGGAGCAAAGTGCTGCCATGTCGGGCACCGTCTTCCCTTCACAGCTCCCCAGCAATATCCAGGGGAACCCACGGCTCAGCACAAGAGTCACAGAGGATCTTTGCTAATGAGGCTCTGTTGAGAAGCTGGCTGGCCCCACTTTGTTATCATTCCTTACGGGGAGCCGGAGACCTGCCAGTTCAGCCCAGGGAGCAAAAGCCAGAAAATCCATTGCTGCTGCTGCCTTTCCTGTTTGTATTTACATTTTTATTGATGCCTACAGTGTAAAACACCCATTATTTTAACTGGAAAATCCATCGAGCAGTCTAATAAAGCTTCTCTTAAAAAAGGGATGGAAAGCATGAACAGCTTGATGCCTCCACCTAAATGGAAAAGGTGTGTTTTCCTCCAATAGGGAAATACTTGGAAATCTTTGAAGAATCAACCCCCCCACAAGCAGGAGGCAGAGAGGAGCCCGTGTCCCACCTGGCAGAGGGAAGGCACAGGTTCTCATGCCTTTCTGGGGGACAACAGCACGTGTCCAAGTGTACCCAAGGGCACAGGCACGCGAGGTCCCCCCGTGCAGATTAGTTTCCTCTTGTTCCATCCTTGCTCAATCTCATTAAATGCATTGAAAAGCTTCGCTGAGGGCTCCTTACGAAAAACAAGGCGAAGCAACAGACTGATATTTGAAGCACGCACGGCCGAGGGGGATGTTTCTGTAATTGCAAAAAAATCTTCCTTTTTTTTTTCTTCTTCCAGTGCAGGAACAATTTTAAAAAACTTTTGATGCAAGGCAGGTTTCAAACCGCTTATTAAATAATGCAGAGCAAGAGTTAAAATTTGATGCTAAATGTTATTTTCTTTGGCCTCCTGAGAGGCCGCTCGGCTTGTTACAGCCTGGTGTCGTCGCCGTTTATCAAGAGCCATAAGACTTGCAGCGTGTTAACGCTTATCAAAGCTCGCGGTAAATCTTCCTTTCATCTCCTTTCCCATCCCTGACTCCTTCAGCGCAATGGAATGCCCTTCCCGGAGGAGCCCCTGTGGGGTGGAGGGGCTCGCTCTGGGGTCAGCGGCTTGCTGCCCTGCCTGGATGCTGGAGCTGTGCTGGGTGCTGCTCCTTCTGTGCCTGGCACAAGCACGCTGCCATACCCTGGGGCTTTTATTTGGGATGGATGCCTAAAAATGGAAGGGAATAGATGGTGGAAAGCACCCTTTTGGCCCTCTGAGGGTGCCTGGGTGCAGCAGCAGCCGAGTGGGGAGGTAAAATCTTTGTAGATGTGTCACAAGTCTCCTGCACCATGCTGAGGTTTTAAACAGGCTAACTAAATATTAATAAACCATAAAGAACATGGGCTCCGTTAGGAAAGTGGAGGATAACAGATGGTCCGTAGTTAACCATAAAATTATTTTCAGCTGAGATTTCAGCTGAGAAGCTGGGCTGGTATAAGAGACCAAGTGAACAGCGCTGAGCTCCTCTTGCAGCTCCTCCGACCATGAGATGCAAAGGCTTTGATGAACTCCAGCCCATCTGCCGCTCTGCGCTGCCGGCGGCAGGACGGGCTCACGGCGGGAGGGGCTCCGGGTGCCCCTGCGCCATGAAACCCATCGCTGCCACGCCACGTGGGATGCTGCCACCGCTCAGGGGACCCAGCACCTGCCATCACCGGCAGCCAGGGCACCCAGCACCCACTGACACCACCATCCAGGGCACCCAGCACCGTGCCAGCCTGCGCTGGCAGCCAGTGCCATGCGGCTGCCCGTTGATGACCAGCTCGGTCACTCCAGTGTCCAGCCAAGGGGCATCAGCGCCGACCACCAGCTGCAAAGTGAAAACCTGGGGCTGGGAAAACAGGGATGGAGCCGTAAGAGGGTAAAAAGCTGATTTTTGGAAAGCAGCTCACGCCTTCAGGAGGACGAGGGTTTGTACACGGCGCTGCCCAGCCGTGAGTGCAAAAAGCAATTAAATGGGAGGGAAAACTTCGGCTGACAACCGCAGGGCCACAAACCGGTGAGAAGCAGAACGATCTTCAAAGCAGCTGTCGAAGCGAATGAGAGAAGAAAAAGCCATTAAGCTTTTTAGTATTTTGTGCCAGGCATGGAAGAAAAAGCAGTAACGTAAAAAGGAGCGTAGTGTAGCCTCCTCTAAATTACCAGGAGAGCCTGGGGCTTGGGGGCAGTGACTGCCGGGGGGAGCTTCCCTGCGGCCGGTTAAAAGATGAAAAGGGAGGAAATGCGTTGAGGGTTTTCTGATTTTTGCTTTCTGTTTTCTTTTACTGGGGCAAATAATGTAAGAAAAATGGTCTGGCCGCCTCCAGTTGTCATCAGGGGGAGATCAGAAGGCTCCTGGGTTCAGTGCAAGTGTGTAGGAGCCAAGGAAACAAGAGGAAAAGATGGTGTTTATAAACTGTAGCTGTTAAATCTAAAGCTGAGGGTGGGGGGGTGGGGGGGAGAGGGATGATGAAACAGGAGATAATTGAGCTCACCAGTCATTGCAAGGATAAAATCTGAATTTCAGCAGTCAGCAAGAAAGTTTTTGTAAATGCCAGCTGTCCAGGTGGAGAACTCAAAGTTCTCTGCAGAAGTGAGTGATAAAAGAATTGCTTGAATATATTCACAGCCCATCGCTTGGGCAAAGAAAGCAGCAAAGAAAAGGAAAATCGGGCACCTCAAAGTAACGAGCGGAGGAGATGAGGGAGAACAAAGGCCCGGCAGCTCCTGGATCCACTTAATTTGTTCCTACCTCGTTGAAGAGAAGTGGGCAAGGCAGCACCGTGGCCGTTTGATACCACGGAAAAGATGCTGTGATTAAAGCTCCAATAAATAACCCAACAGGCACGAGGTGGAGGCTGGTAAAGCAGATCAGGCTCCAGAGATTCCGGTGTGCAAGAGCTTCTTAAGGGGGTTTAACATCTCTGGTGTCTCTATAACAGCACCTGTTGCCGGTATCCCCGGCACAGGGGGTCGCTCTCCGTGCTCAGCCGGTGCCGTTGTCTGCGTCGGGCGTCTGCCGGGCCAGCGCCGTGCTGCCCTGCATTAAAGCTGCCCATAACCTCTCCCACCACGCTGTTTGTTGTTCTGGGCTGCGCTTATTTCCAATTACGCTTCGCTTTATCCCAATTAAATGCCGTTTATACTTCAATGCAGTTATCCAGTCCAGTACTCCTCATTAGTTTGTAAAGTATTAGAAGTCAACTTTAATTATTTCCAGTGGGTTTCGGGGAAAACTCAATTAGATGTTTTGTGTGTCTCGACGTGAGCGGCACTGGCTAAAATTTAATTTCTTCTGCAAAATCCCTCTTTTAAAACTCAGCTTGCCAAAACAAGGTTCACCTAACCCTCAGCAGAGTGCAGGTCCTGAGCGGCTTTGGGCAGCTCTTTGTGCTGCCCCTGCCCCGGTGCTTTGGCCAGCCAGTCCGACGCCTCTCCCCACGCAGCCCCGGTGTGGGGCAGATTAATGCTGGTGAAGCTGAAATTTAATTTCTTCTGCAAAATCCCTCTTTTAAAACTCAGCTTGCCAAAACAAGGTTCACCTAACCCTCAGCAGAGTGCAGGTCCTGAGCGGCTTTGGGCAGCTCTTTGTGCTGCCCCTGCCCCGGTGCTTTGGCCAGCCAGTCCGACGCCTCTCCCCACGCAGCCCCGGTGTGGGGCAGATTAATGCTGGTGAAGCTGAAGAAGCGGTTACAAATTGTCAATGGTGGAAAAGATGACCCCTTAAAATGATAAAGTCTCCAAACCAAAGTGCCCCGTTGAGTGTTTTCCGACGTAGCCTTAGCTGTGCAGCATCGCTGCAGAGGTCTGGAGTCATCCGGGGGAGCAGCACGTTAGAAACCCTGTCGCTTGATGCGGAGGAGCGGCGGCCTGACACTCGTGCCTCTTCTCGTGTGGATAAACACTCCTCATTTGATCTCCGAGGGCTGGGAAAGCTGAGCAGCAGCAGAATCCCCCCTTTAGGGTAACAAAATAACAACACCAAAAAAAAGATAAAGCAATCCCGGCTCTGTCTGAAGATGAATCCTCCTTTCTGCTCATTATAAAATACCTATTATCTCCCTTTATCTCCTAGCCAACAGTGTTATTTCAATTTAACAGTGTATGAGAAATGCAAGGAAATATAATAAAAGAGCCATGGATGCACTATTTAATGTCAGAATGACAGATGCTTCAATTAGGCAGACAGGGCTATTTCTCCCCAAAATAGATAAAGATGAAATTTTTATAAGATTGCACTGTTTGTGTTTACGATACGGTGCTGGTACAAGCTTTCCTTATAATATAAATTAAAATAAAACTTCTATTTCAGTGGAAACCCGAAAGAATTTGCCAGTAATTTTGCGAGTTGTCGAGCCAGTCATCCCCATGGCGTGC
>NW_010254739.1:7878-24755 GCF_000690775.1 Eurypyga helias | reverse complement strand
CCGGCCCCGCCGTTGCCCCGGCGCAGCATCGCCGCGCTCTGCGTGGTGGCGGTGAGGCTTCCTCCCTCGTGTCCTCCACCACGATCACTGTCCCCCTCTGTAGCTCAGGTGGGTTTGTGGCCCCTTGATCACCTCACCACGCCACAACGGTGACCTTCCAGGCTGCCGGTGACACCGGCACCCACGTCAGCTGCGGTCACCTCCAGCGATTCGCTGCTCCGGGATGCACATGGCTCTCCGTGAGCCCTTGAAATTTCTGAAGGTCTCGCCTTTCTAGCACTGCTAAATTCCAAGGCATATTTGTACAGTAACTGGGTCAAGGAATAGTCAACAGAAAAGTTATGTCTGTGTTTACCCTGGAATTATATATATAGTCTGAATTATGCATGAATTAAAAAAAGTCAACACGAGCGACACAGCAAACACGTTGGCTTTGCCAGCGGTTTGAAGAGGTGGGTGTGTTGGACCTCCTCTCTTCAGGAAATCCAGGATCAAGTGGAGGGATTGTGCCGGATGGAATGGTGCCGTGCCGTACCATGGGGCCCAATGGACTGGTACCAGCTGTATCGGGCACTGGGCTGCAGAACATCCCAGCCCGAGCGGCAGCTTCGCACCCGCTGTTGTGCACCCGCTGTTGCACTTATGCTGTTGAGTTAATTTATGGCTTAAGCCTGGCTTTAATTGTTTCCATCTTGTATGTTTTAGCCATTTAATGTGTGTCTGATTTGTCACATGGTGCTGAGGATCTTTTGGTAAGTAAGAGCTATAAACATTATTTATTATTATATTTCAGCCAAAACAAGCATTACTCTAATTTATTTATTAATCACTTTTCAAATTCAAAGGAAACATCTGTGCAGATTTGCAATTAAGTGGGTTTATGGCTCGAGCGAGATTTCCCTATGATTTCTATAAATAGGTCCAGTGTTTATTCCTCATTGTCTTAATATTTCTGAACAGTAATAATCACGGCGGTAATCCTGCTGTAACCCATGCGTAGCCCTGCAACCCAGCAGCATCCTGCTGGGAGGATGGGGTGATGCAGACGTGCTGCTGCCCCTCTCCCAGAATGTCTCGCTGGATCGGGCAGGATGGAACCCCTCTCACGCCAGCTTGGGTGGCTAAACCAGCCCCATCCCAGTGGCTGGTCACCCCAGGGGTCCTGGGAGCATCGCTGGTGCTGTCTGACCACCGTCGGTCCCCAGGACAAGTCTGCTGCTGCTCTACAAACCCTGAATGAGAGCCTAGAGCCCCCCGCTCCATCTGCACGTCAGGCACGTCCATGTGAAGCTGGTCTCACTCCTACCTGCCCACTAACGAAGCCCCAGCGTGTCACTAATCATCTCAGCCTGAACCCGCCAACTCCCCACTGGAGCACCAAGCTTTGCTAAACAGCAAAGGCCTCACTCCCCCCAGCCTTGGGGGTGCTCCATGCCCCCTGCCGCTCCTCATGAACGTTGCTGCGTGTCTGACAGAGCCAGGAGCAGGATCCCCAAAGCACCAGGTGCCGTTTGCCCTTCGGCACGGGATGCGTTTTTATTAAGCTGACAGCATCCTTGGGAAAAAAAATTCTAAGTGGGCTGTTACGACGCAGAGGTTTCATCCAGTTCACAAACTTAATAGATTTGTTAATGATAAATGTATTAATGCCGTTTGCATTTGGGAGAACGAGGGGGTGATGGAGCACAGGAGAGACTGCAGGACGTGTCCGCGGCTGAATTGCAAGGCCATGACTTTTGGTAGATGGCAACGTGCTGCCTGCACTTTAACAGCGAGGAAACACCTTGACCTGAAGGACGTCACTCCCAGACCAAGAGTTTTTGGTCTTGTCCCTGCTCCAGCACACGGGGAGCATCCCACCTCCTCATCCCACTCCAGCAGAGCAGCCCCGGCTGCATTCCCAAAACGCGCACGCCTGGGAGTTACATTGCTGCTAAGGACTTTGGGCAGCAAGCTCCCTATTTCAATGAGTTTTTCCATTTCACTTTCGGGTCTATAAATCACTCTCTTTAGCAGGAACTTCTGTATTCTGGCCATGCTCTGCTCTGCCAGTCATCCCCTTCGAGCCAGCTCTAACCTGGTTTGCTACCCACGGACGCAAGTAACGCGTTTAACCTTTCTGATGAGGCATATTTATTGCTTTCAGGGACTACCCTTTCCAAATATCCTCCCAGCAGACATTTGTCTTTTTGAGGTTTCCAGCGTTTCCAGTGCAAAGCCTGAGAATCAATACAGCTCACATCATTTCAGCTTTCCCTGCCGCCAGATTCAGATCGGATTTAAGCCGGGCTCCGGCCCCCGTTTACGCTTTAAGCATCCCAAGACGGTGCGTGCTCACACGGCTTTATTGACTGCGGTGGGGAAAGTGATTTATCCTCACTGATCACCAGTTCAATTTGCCCAAAGGAACCACTCCTAGGGATGGTTGTAAGTGGGACTATAAACGTATTTCATACTCTTCTCCTACAGTGGAAGAGGTAAAATATAGAGTAGACGGCTCTATTATATCAGCTTCTGGTTATTCTCTCTAATATTTATTTCAGAAGTCCTGTGCAAAAACCACTTTGTGCGAGGAGGAGATAAACCTGCTTTTGAGCTAATTGCAAATCACTTTTATTGGCAGAGGAGCCGTGCAAGGCTTTACTAAACCGGCGGTGGGGTTAAGCTGGCATTTGCGGAGTGCAGCAGGGAAGGAGGCAGAGCTCAGAGTAAACCTGGGGCTGAGCAGTTTGGGCATCGTCCCTCGCCCCGCGGCAGGAGAAGCCCCTCTCCCCCGGCTTTTCCCTCCCCGCATGGTAGCTTGGATCTGTTTTTACACCATCTTTTAGAAACCAAGCTGAGAGGATCATCCTGTCCGTGGGAGCTTGCGTTCCTCATCCGGAGACATCGGCAGCTGCTGTCCCAGCTGTCGGGGCCTCTCCCGGCTCTGCTCCCGCGCTGTCCTGCGGGGTGATGCGAGAGGAGCCATATGCCTGGCGTGGGGATACTGGAGCTGACGCCGGCTCGCTGAGCTTTGCCGTCGGGAAGCCTGGGGGAGCATGCGGCACCGGGATGCGTCGTGCAGCTGTGTAGCCGTTTCACCATTAGAAGCCCACGCTCAAAAGAGCCAGTGCCAGTGCTGGATTTGCGAAAGAACTGGAAAAAAAGAGGAGTGGTGTGGAAGGTGGACAGGTGTTCCGGCAGCAGCAACCTGGTGTCCTGCTCTCTGCCGGCAGCCGGGCAAAATTCCCCCAGGGCTGTCTCTTGCCCACGTGCAATGGCAGCGTGCGACTTGCGTGCGGCCATGGCGTGAGCAGAGCGCTCACATGTGTCCAGAGCCGCACAAGAAGACGGGTCCTGCTCCTGGTAGGATGCACGCTATTGCTGCTCCGCAGCTGGCAGCACACATAAGGCAGAAGTCAGCCTTCCCAGGAGTCACGGCTGTCTGATCAAATGGGGAGCGGGACCCCATTTCTTTAGGAACTGGACTATTCCTGGCACTTACTGTAATTATTTGGCTGCAGGTAATTTCTGGACGAAGTTCTGTCTCCTCCCAGGAGAGGGCAATAACACGCACGCTGGCCTGGCCATCCTGCTGGGAAGGCTCCTGGCTGACGGGTTCCAGAGATGCCCCTGGGAACAAGGAGCAGAGTGGGACTGCTGCGAGCCCGCAGCATGTTCCCGCATTCCCACTGCAGGCAAACCAGCCTCAAACCAAACATCCACTGGTCTCCGCTGGGGATGGCTAGAAAATCCCACAGTGCATGTGCTTTATCAAACCAGTAGAAATTAAACCCGCTTATTCCCAGGAAATCATCCGGCTCCCAGATAGTCAGGAAATGATGATCGCTGGCATCCACCCAGCTGGCAGTTAGCAACCGAGCCCCAAACGCGTGGCACTGAGATCCGACGCAAATTATTTGCGCAAAGCTGGAGGATTTCATCTCAGAAGAGCTGCCAAAGTGGGAAGTTTTAATAAGTGAAATCCTCTACCATAATTAACCAACGAAGAGATTGGCCCTGGCAGGTTTAAGCACTACAGATCCCTTGGGCGGGGTCTCCCACACGCACGGAGCATCCCAAACAAGCTGAGGAACTGAGTGGTCTGTACAGGAACGTGGGGAGAATTTTGACCCGTGGCAAAATGCATTTTCCACAGTGCAGGGCTGGTGCTTCGCGCCTTCCTCCTAATTTTGGGGCTGCCCCTCCTGCCCTCTTTCCATCATGTGTCTTCCAGACCACTTCCAAAGCAGCACAAGCAGGGTGAGGAGCCTTGGTGCAAGCAAACACCCCCCAACCCACCCTCCTGAAAATTTAGGTCATCAGGAAGCCTTAAGCAAAGCGAGTCTGAAACAGCCCTTCCAAATCCGGTTTAGTACAGGATGATTTGGAAGTTGATAAGCAGGAGCCCTGCAACATGCCCTGATTTGGGATGAGACGGTGCTCAGCTGCAGGTTCCTGTCAGGCTGCGCAGGTGTGGGAGAACCCGCGCAGTTCATTGGCGTTCCCGACCATCAGCTCCGCGCAATCCCCCAACAAGCGGAGTCTCTTAAAGACCTGTATTAAAGCAATCATGCCGTCTTCTCTCCTCTGCTCCGGTGACAGCTTCCCCCTGACACCGCCGTTGTTGGGAGCTATATTCATGTCACATCAGGAGTACAGATCGGCTCTCCGGAGAGTCCTTCTTTACTGGGAAGTAGTATCTCGGTCGTGTAGTCCAGAGAGAAATCAATGAGAAAACTAGTGAGGGATCAGCAGATGAGGCTGATGATAACTCTTTCCAGCCACACCGGCATGCCTCGTTTTGGCTTGTTTAAGAGGAGGAGTGGCAGAGGTGCGGAGGGTACAGACGGGCGAAGAGGAGGAACCGGGTACCGGGGCTTCCCTGCTGCAGTGGGTCTGCCCTTTCCCATCCCACCTTCTCCCTGCCTGCCTTCCCCTGGCAGCCGTTTCTCCTGGGACTGTGATATTTCCCATCAGAGGTCAGGTGTGCTTGGGGCGAATTTCTTCACGCTCAGCAAGTCTTTCTTGCAGCGAGCAGCAAGAAGAAAGAGAGAGCAGCAAGAAGAAAAATGATCAGATTTTCTCCTCCATTGAAACAGTGGAATATTAGCTCCTCAGCTCTAAGACGAAGCAGGGTCACGTTGCCATTAGATCGTCTTAATTGGGCTTTTTCCTGAAAGCACAAAATCAATATTTTCATCTACACGTACCCAATAGGCTATTTGGGTCTCCTTTAATAATGCAAATCTGGCCTTCGTGCGCACAGACTGATGGGGTACAGGCAGCTGCCTGCTGCAAGTCTGAGCCTTGCAGGCTCCTCCAGATGCAAGCCGAGGAGATTCCCCCCCGGCACAGCCCCACGGCACGCCGGAGGTGTGCCACCGTCAAGGAGCGGGCAGCCAGGTGCCGGCGGTGTGCAGGTGATCAAAGGCTTTGGCAGCGGAGGAAAAAAAAAGCCAATTCTGAGCGCAGCATCCTCAGTCGATATCTGCCAATTCCTGAGAAATTGGCCACCTTGAAGTAACCGAAGTGACAAAATAGAACCGATTAGAAAAATTAAACTCAGACCGAGCTGGGAGAAAGGCCATTCGGCTCACTGAAAACATTATCTGCTCTAATTGGAAGCTTTGTTTAATTTGGCTTTGAAATTGCATTCCTTTTCCTTCCCGGAGAACTGTTATTACCTTAATTCTCTGCTTTGAATAAGACCATTTATGTGGTCAAATACGGCTCATTTGCAGCACGGCAGAGTCACGGAGTCCTCTCCCGTGCTGACCGGCGTTGGGCAAGGCACGTTTATCAGGCCCCTGCCTCTTTCCTTCACCCTTTTCATTTTGCCTGCACTCGGTAATTGTATTATTCCCAAAAAGAGTGAAATATCAGTTTTAGCTCCCTAGTCTTCTCGAGGCAGACGGGCACTCCACGCCGGCTCGCTGTCATGTAGCTTATTTGCGGAATGGCAATAGCGGGAAGACAACAGCGTAATGAAAGCATTGCATCCCAATTTCCAAGTGTGGCCAACAAGATCACTCAGGCACTTTGGAAAAATCAAGAACTTTATCTCCAATCAGCCAGCTTTTATCCGCTTCGGAATAAACAAGGCTGAGGAAGCTCGTGGTAGCAACAGCTGCATCGTAAATAAGCCTGAAGCCAGAGCCTTCTGCTGGAAGTAAATAATTGATCTCAGAAAAATTCTGCTTAGGCAAAGCCATTTCAATTACCTGGTAGATGACGAGGAGTTCTGGGAGAGGTTAATAGCTCTAAAATATTTAAAGAGAAGGTATTTGCCTGGGCGCACCATAGTTTGCCTTTCATTTACCCAACAGAAGGAGATTATTTGACAAACTAAGCACCTGAATTATCGGGGCGACCCGCTCGCCGGGAGGGTGGTGAGTGGCACCCGGTTTGCTGAGCTGCTCTCGCCCGGCCGCGTTCCCGCTGCTTGCACCAGCCTCAGCCGCGGCTTCTCCCGGCTCCCGGAGCACGTCCAGGGCTGCGGGTTTTTTGGGGGATTTATCTCCAACGCAGCAGAAGTCGGGTAGGTTGTGGAGCCGGGGGAGTGCGACAT
Organism: Eurypyga helias; assembly: GCF_000690775.1. Lineage (NCBI taxonomy): Eukaryota > Metazoa > Chordata > Aves > Eurypygiformes > Eurypygidae > Eurypyga > Eurypyga helias. Next base: position 18,205 of record NW_010254739.1, on the reverse strand, counting down.
AAAAGGGAGGAGTTACTGTGCGCGAGGAGCCGCTGTTCACCTGCCCAGGGGCACCGAAAACCCGGACATTGAGTTTAGTGCTGTAGTTTCTCTCTTGGCAGAGAGCAGCCTCCGGAAACTGCCCGTCGTGCTGCCAGAGCCGGGGAGCGGCAGAGCCACTCACTGCCAGCGTGGTCCAGCCTGGATGCTCATTGCATCGCTAGAAGAAGGCTTTGTTTTGGGGCGGGCAGGAGGAAGCCCCCATCTCATTTCCACTGATCTTTGAAAACAACAAAGTTTATTGTGGGATGTATTAAATAAGGTATTAAAGGAGCAACAGTCCGGCCGCCTGGCCTCCCGCTCCGCTGCCCAGAGCCGGGGTGCATCCCCCGGATGGATGCACATGGGGGGAGCCCCCTGTGCCCGGCTGCGCCGCGCCGCTCTTGCCGCGCTATCAAAGCCTCGCTGTTGATCACCGCGGCGGGCTGCTCAGCGATCGGCTTTGGTTTTGCAAGAGCTTTGATCGTGATACCTCAGCTGTGGGAAACGTGTGATTCCCTTTGTTTCGGTTAACTTTCCTTTCTTCACTTTCATCCTCATAAATAATTTATTCTTGTTTGTTCTATTCGCTTTCATATTTTTTGTTTTCTTCCCCATTAAAATTCTGCTTCAGTGGCTTGTGGAGAAACTTTGAAGCTCTCCCTCCCTGTCCTCAACCTTTCCGGGAGAACAAATTCCTCCCCAGTATGGTTTGTGAGGAGTTAAGTTAAATCCCTCGCTCCTGGCTGCTCTTTGCACAGCGAAGCCCCTGTCCCCATGCACCCCCCGGGGAGAAGAGCACCTCCGGGGTGAGAGCTGGGGTGCTGGGTACCGGGCAGGAGGAGCAAGGAGATGATGACCACGAAGATGAAACTATTTCTGGCATTGTAACGTGTTCTGCTTTGGACACGCTGGGTCAATAAAAGCCTTCTCTAAGGAGGGATGGCTTCTCTGATGTTAAAAAGATGTTCGATTTTCAAAGCAGAGCACAGATTCGGTGGACAAAAATGCCCTTCTGCAGAGCTGCTGGGCAAGCCTTTCAAAACCACAGTGTTGCTTGTCCCCTCTTAGCTGGCTTTTCCTTTCCCTGCCCGTACAGCAGCTTCTGTAGCTGCTCTCTTTTCCACAGAGCTCTATTTTTCCACCTTTTGTCAATATTTTTTTCCCCACTGAAAGGTGGATTTTTATTGTATCCACCCTTAAATGAGTCCTCCAAAAATAAACAAGGTGCATCTGCCGTTTCCCTGTGGATCTATTCCTCCCACATGGCTGGTCCCAGGTTTAGTAACTCCACATGTGACCGCGTTAGCATCTGGATGGGGGGGGGACAGGGGCTGGTTTGAGACACAGGTTTTCCTGCTTTGGCAATCAGATCCCAGGCTTTAAAACCCCCATGGTTCTAGGTGAGGTTCATAGGTGCTCTCTTTCTGGGAAGTTCCATAGCTTTCCTTCTGGGATGTGGGGATGGAGGCTGGGCATGCTCTGCTGACACGGTCAGGGAGCAGAGGACCTGCGTACGGAGGAAGAGTTGGACTGTTTACCCTCCTGGATAAACAGGTCATCTGCAGCCTTTTACAAGAATCAGAAAGGTAATTACTTGGAGGGGAAGTGAAATGCCTTTGCATTAGGAGCTATCATTGGTTCCAGGGTAGCAAATAGCACTGGTGCTGCTGTTATTTCTTTGACAGCAGCACCCAGGGCCCTTCCGAGGAGGGAGGTGCTGCTCCGTGCCTTGATGAGCGCCGTGTCTCTTGTCTCCTCTCGTTACCATCAATATTTACAAGTGTTTTGTGGAGAACCGGCCATGCTTTCCAGTTTATGGAGGCTCAGTGTGTGTGTCACGTTGCGCTGCCCAGTGCAGTAAAGGGGCAATTAGCAATTGTTATCAAATATGTCAATGACCTGACTTACCCCAGGGGATCTGAGAGCACTCTTTAAACTACTGACCCTAACCCTGCTGCCAAGGAAAGGCCCTGCAAAAAGTGCCTGGGTGAATCTCACCCTTTGTACGCCATGAAGTCATGCCTGCAAGGCTGGCTCTGGGGAGGTGTTGCTCTGATTGTAGCTCCTGACTGAAGTTTCTGGGTCAGGATTATGGATTGGGATCATTAGTTGGCCTGGCTTTGTGAGGAGTGGGAATGTGGGGCTCCATGCCACTGAGATGCCTTTGTAGGCATATGTCAGCAGCAGCTTTAGCCTGTGGAGGCTTTAGCTCCGCTTCTTCAGGGATCTCCCGGAAGATGCTGCTGCTGGATCACTACTCTGTCCCTCTTCCACCTCTCACAAACACCAGGTTGAGCGTCCTTCCCTCCATCTGCTTGTGCCAAACCCAGCTGCCCAGTCACGCTCCCCATCTTTGTTCCCTGGGGAGCTGGAGCGTGGATTTGTGATGCTGTTACTGATGTACTTGTGCAGGAGGTCTCAGCCTGCAATCCTGAATAAAGCCGGCACGGCTTTGCCTTCTCCCACAGGAAAGGGAAAGTGCAAAACCCACTTGTGAAAAGTCATATTCATTTGTAGGGAAGCATCGTATCTGACTCTCATGGCAAATATATTTCAAGCTGAAGGGCTTATGGCAAAAATAACCGCCGGATATGTCTCTCTTTCTTTACCACTGTGGGATTTAGAACGCTCAGAAAACAGTCAAGCCCAGGATAGCACCTTAACCAACACGTATTATGTCAGTTCACACCATGTTACCCTCCCTGCATATTTTCCGTAGTAATCGGATTTGACTACTTCCCTGCAAATTGACAGAGCTCGCAGGTTGGCACATAGGCAGGCACGACTCTTTGAATTAAAAATAGTTCTCCGTGTCAGGGCTCATCTCAGTAATCAGCACTGCTGGGCAGCTTTGATCTCCATCCCATGCAAACCAGGATGGTTCCCAGTTCCGTGCAGCTCTGGCCGAGTGCGAGGAGGGGTTTGTAGGTGTGTGCAGCAATGGGTGGGCTGCTAAACCTACCCAAGGGGCACATTTAGAGTCCCCGTGCCTCTGCAATATGCTGAAAACTCTAATTGATTTGAGAGCTGGGGATCAAGGCTGAGAGCTCCAGCATCACACGAGGGATCTGAACTTCCAGCTCCCGTTAACGAGAGCTGTGCATCAGGTTAACTCACGGCACGCAGCCTTCTGGGCACTGTCGCTCACAGTGATGAGAGTTTTATCCACCTGAAAACTGGGGAGGGGTCTCCTGAAAGAGCCTTCCTCGGCTGCCTGTGGGAAGAGGCTCTTTTTCAGGGAAGAGCAGAGTGTTTCTCACACTCCAGTCCTATTTGGTTGTGATGAGTAAAGAAAAGGCACTTTCAAAAACCAAATTTGCGGCTGCAAATTTTCCCGAAGCAGCGGCTGGTTTGAAGGAAATTGGAATTTCTTAGCCTGGAGGAGGGAGGGAAGACAATAGATACAGTTCAGTTAAACAGTAATCACAGGTTGAGGAAAAGAGCTGAGAAATTTAAAGCTAATTAAAAGTATCTGAGGTTTGCTAAAAACCACTTCTAAAGCAGGCAAATGGAAATAACCCACTGGGTGATGATGAGCTTTGAATTTTGTTAGAAATTGCAGAAGAATAAATTTAGCAAATCACCAGGAAAGGCTAATGCAACATTGGAGCTACAGCACACAGTCGGTACCAGTAATTCTCCAAATTCCTGACAATTATCCTTTTCAGGAGACATTTCCACTTATCTTACCTCACCTTCAAACCCTCCTATTGAACTCTGCCTGTGATTAATCCTTGATCGTGCTCACCTCTCTCTGCTCCCCGTTATTGCTTTCCACCGTTTCTCAGCGTGGCGGCATCCATCCTCACCTACCTGTCCTTTTGCCTGCTACTGCTCCACTTAAGAAGCATAAAGCTTTTAATTGCAGTGGGGTTTTTTTGCCTTGCATTGCTGCAGCATTGCCGAGCTGCCTGGCAGCTACTTGGCAGTCCTGTGGCATTCTCTGATGGGGGGATGTTCCTGGCAGCAGCATCCCTCCCAGGAGGACAGTTTGGTCTTAATCCCAACCAGCCACGCTGGTGAGGATAGCAACTTCTGGCTCTGGGAGCTAACACAGGAGTGCCCATATCCCTTTTTCTGAAGAGAAATGGAAGTGGGAATTTTCCAGAAATTGTGTTTTTCAAAGGACAAAAGCAAGAGAGAAAATGCAGAGTGAGCAAGGATGGTGAAGCACTGGGACAGGTTGCCCAGAGAAGCTGTGGATGCCCCATCCCTGGAAGTGTCCAAGGCCAGGCTGGATGAGGCTTGGAGCAACCTGCTCTAGTGGAAGGTGTCCCTGCCCATGGCAGGGGGTGGCACTGAGTGGGATTTAAGCTCCCTTCCAACCCAAACCGTGCCATGATTCTATGATAAGGATGCCAACCTCAAGACGTCAGCATCCAGAGACATGAGCACTGTGGACGGAGACAAGGGGGTGGGTGGAGAAATTATGTGATGGCGTAGTAAGGAAGAGGAGATAATAATAAAAAGGGAAATGAAATAAACACGAGAAAAAAAACCCTCACGCTGCGTCTCAATAGACTGTAGGGTTCAATGAACAGCTGGGACAAAGAAATTGCAAACGCCATGCTTCCTGAATAATAGAGATGGGAGTACAGGTGATAAGAAGGCAACCGAAGGAAGAAGGAAAAAAAGTAGAAGGGAGAAACCTGCAGGTGATGTGCTATTTTGCTATGCTAATAAAGAGATGAAAGCAAATGGAACAGGAGCAGAGACTGGCAAAAGTCTTACTTTTTGTTGGGAAGAATAAGAGGATAAACGTTTTTAACATTTATGAAGTAGCAAAATAAAGCAAAGAAAGGCTCAGAACATCAAGCTCGTAGATGAGGAAATTAAAGTACATAAAATATTTATTCATTTGTGCTTAGTGGCTGTCAGCCATGCGTGCACTGGAGAAATGGTATGTTTCTAGGCACAGTTTTATTCTTGCTCCTATTTTTTTTTCCCTCTTCTCCCAGAAATGAACGGGAACAATTTGGTAAAGAGTAGCTGAACGTTCAGCTCATTTTCTACATTCCATTGATGTTTCATTTCTTAATACCCCTGAAACAAAAATGGGAAGTTGGTGTAAACCATTATTCTCCTTGCAAATCACGGTTAAAAGTAGTGTGGTTCCAGGCCAGACATGAAGATTATAAGCTGGCAGCTGTATTAAAATGGGAACAGAGTGCTGCCTTTATGTGCCAGATCGGGAGCGTCCTTTTAACGAGCCACAGAGAGAGATGTAACACAGGGCGGTTTGTCACCAGCTGTCCTGGTCCTGGCCTGAGAGGACCGTTTCTGGAGGATGCTCTTGGCTTCTCATTGTCAGCATATTTTGCCTGACATCCTTACTGACAGATTTGTTAGTTCAGGTGACTTACTGGTTACTGCACTGGAAAAGAAAGCAACTTCCTAATTCCAGTTGTGAGCCTCGATGGGTTGAAATTACTTTTTTCCCAGAGAGGGTGGGGAGGCACTGGGACAGGTTGCCCGGAGAAGCTGTGGATGCCCCATCCCTGGAAGTGTCCAAGGCCAGGCTGGATGAGGCTTGGAGCAACCCGGTCTAGGGGAAGGTGTCCCTGCCCATGGCAGGAGGTGGGACTGGGTGGGCTTTAAGGTCCCTTCCCACCCAAACCATTCCGTGATTCTATGAAATGGCAGCATGTGCTCGCACGCTCGGCACCGGGACAGCAGGACGGAGACAGTTTGCTCACTGTAGCTCATCCTCGTCTGCACAGCAGTGCTGGCCCCAGGCAGTGGGTATGTCAGCCTCTGGCCACTCGCTAATTTTAATTTGTTTGATAGGGAATCCCGGGTGCTCCAGTGACTTGGCTGGCATCGCCTGCTGCCTGTCAGATGCGTTTATTCTCCAACAGCAGCATCTAGAATTTACCAACCCTGAGCTAACTTGCTACTCTTGTTCATGAGACACTTCTTTACAATCACCAGGCTGCTGTTTCCCATTTGCCTGCCTATTTGTTAGGTCTTTGGGATCCCTGCTGAGCTGGGGTCCCGGATCAGGCAGTGGGAGCTTCCCAGGTGCTGGGAGAGCTGCCCAGGAGATGACGGAGGGTGCAGAGGGGACGAGCCCAACTGTGGAGCTGCACAGGTAGCATGGGAATCTGTCCGCTGTTTCTCACCACCCTGGCACGAAGTCACAGGAGGCTGGAGCACAAGGACCTCCAGCTGGAGGAGCGTCCGAATCTGGAGATGCATCTTCCCTGGCAGCACTGCATAGGGGTAGCTGCTTTGTCCTTCCAGCCAGTTGGGTCAGTGCCTATTTTTGCAGAGTTCCAAGTGCTGATGTTACATCCCATGTTTCCTCGGGTCTCTTGGGATTAATGGATAAGCTGTTGGCTAGCCCAAGGGATGTTTTAAACCCTGCCCGTCCAGGAATGCTATCATGGGAGAGCTGTGACTAAGCCTTGGGCAGGGTCTGAAGTGTGGGAGAGCCTGCCTTCTCCTTATGCTTCCTTTGCAGCCTTCTGTAAAGCACGGAGGTGTCAGTATTCGTTATGGACCTCAGAAAAGCCCTGGAACTTTATCAGAATTTATAAATTCTTGGAGAATTTCTTAGTTTGGATATTACAGTTTCCAGTGAGATACTTAGATAATGTAAGCTAAAATCGATTCACTCACTTCAGTCGGGATCTGCCAAATTATACTAGCCAGAAAGATGGTTGTTTGTTTTCTGGTGACAATTTTATCTAAGTAAAGCTGACCCAGCCTGAAGGAAATGAGGGGAAAACGCTAACCGCAACAGTCAGTTTACTGCATACCCAGATGATGCAACTTCCATCTCTGGTGCGGGATCAGCATTTTCTCAAAGAGAATAATAGAAGCACCAATTTCTCAGGATCGCCACTGAGAAATCACTTTAACAGCTTATAAAGACACTTTATGGAAGGCACACGTGAACTCCCATGTCCCCCCGATTACAGTATTTCCCAAGCGCGGGCACTGCTGTGTGCATCCTAACGGTGCTCAATGCAGAGCTGTGGGGCGCTGGTGAGGAGGCACCCGCAGAAACGTGCTGTTGGGGGCTTGTCGCCCGTGGAAATCAAAGAAAACTCACTGGCAGGGATTTGCAAGTGCAAGGAGACGTGTAAACGCACTGCCTATAAATGTAACTGCATGGGTAAAACGGGCTCTTTTGGAAGGAGTGACCCTCATGGATAACCCTATTGAGGTATTGACCTGTTGAAATGACTCCGGAGGAGGCCACGGAGATGCTCTGAGGGCTGAAGCCCCTCTGCTACTGGGCCAGGCTGGGAGAGCTGGGATGTTCAGCCTGGAGAAGGGAAGCTCCAGGGAGTCTTTATAGCACCTTCCAGTGCCTGGAGAGGGCGCTATAAGAAAGCTGGGGTGACTTTTTACAAGGGCAGGGAGTGACAGGACAAGGGGTAACGGGTTTAAATTGAAAGCGGGGAGGTTTAGATTAGATATCAGGAAGGAATTCTTCCCAGAGAGGGTGGGGAGCACTGGGACAGGTTGCCCAGAGAAGCTGTGGATGCCCCATCCCTGGGAGTGTCCAAGGCCAGGCTGGATGAGGCTTGGAGCAACCTGGGCTAGTGGAAGGTGTCCCTGCCCATGGCAGGGGGGTTGGAATTAGACAATCTTTACGGTCCCTTCCAACCCAAACCATTCTGTGATTCTATGATAAGTCTTCTAAGGGATTTTGTCCAGATTCCCAGTCTCTCTGACGGGGGTTGACAGCAGTAAGCCGTGTTCTGTGTATTTGATGAGCTGTCGTGAGGATGTGGAGGCACATCCTTGGGTTCATGCTTTGCCTCTTGGCTGCACTAGTTCTGCCTGCCTTGCTCTCCTCTGAAGGTTGTGGTGTGCATCACGGCTTTGCTGGGCTCCACAGCCCTTCGTGTTTTCCCTGTGGCATCCGTCCTCAACGTTCTGCTCATAGACTCTCTTGTGCTTGATTCAGTCAGTACTTCATTTAATCCTCTAATTTAATCAATACTTCATGGACCAGGTCCTTGTTTTTAAAAAAACAAACAAATAGAAAACCTTCTAGTCTTTTTTTGTTGTTGTTTGGTTTTTTTGTTGCTTTATGCAGGTAATACCAGGTTAATGCAATCAGCAGTGAAAAATCTGCCATCCATTTAATGAGGGAGCAGTCTTGCTCTGCGTGTCATGGAAGGGAGGGGAGCCTGGAGAGGAAAACCACAAAGTTGGGTACTTGAGACATTGCTGCTGGCATCACAAATTCCCTTTCTGTTGCAGACATGCTGGGAGGCACCAGCAAGGACTCCACCTCGTCTCCAGACGCTCCGTGAGATGAGTGAGAGGCGGGACACGCTGCGGTCTCAAGAGGGGAGGAAGGATGGAGAAAGGTAGGAGGATGGAGAGAGCAGCGTGGGAATGCAAGTGGAAGCAGATCAGACGGTTTCCCCGAGGCTGTGCGGTGCTTACGGTGGGGAGTGGGGTCTCTGCTCACCCAGTGCCAAGCTGCTTTGCCTCGTCTGAGCTCCGGTTGCGCCAGGGCAGGGGTGCAAGTCTCCCAGTTGCGGGCTGTGCCTGTCAGCAGTGCTGATGGAGCACGTGCTGCCTCTCGGCTTAACGAAACGATGCGCCTGCTCTCAATAAACATGACTCCTGCAGCAGCTGTTCCATCTTTAGTCCAATTTGTAGAGCTTCAGGCCATTCATGGGGAAAAATAAAGTGTTTTCCCTCTGTAATAAGCGGAGAGTTTGGCTGTCAGGGGGCGCAAATCCTGGATAACAAAGTTATCCTTTCCTGTTGCGTTTTACTATGAATTTCTTAAGACTAATCTCAAAGTAATGATGCATGTAGATTTTTTTCAAGCTCTGTAGAGGGGCTGGTAAATGGCAGCGGCAGCTTCCACTGCCAGGGCTTAGCGATGCGTTAGCCTGTCTCCAGTTTTCTAAATCATGCCGTGCAAAGCAGGCGGGGGGGCCTGCACATAGGAACGCGTGGTTTTGGTTAAAGCGACAAAGGAGCGGGGATGGGGTACCTGGCAAAGGGTGAGGTGGGGGAGCAGCGTTGCCAGCTCCTTGGGAGGATCTGCTTTGGCAGCCCTTGGCCGTGGGCTCCCGGCGCCAGGGATGCTGGTGGCTTCTTCCTGCGGCACAGCTGGGACTCTAGGATGCACTCCATACTGCAGGCACGAATCCCAGTGTGGTGTGGGGATGGGGAGCTCTGTGCAAAGCCTGTGGAACAAGAGCTGTGGCTCTAGCAGCTGTTTGCCAGGAGTTTTCAGTCCCAATTGTACATTTGAGGATGGCCCTTCACCCGTTGGGAAAAGTGTCCTATCTTGCCTGAAAGTTTTAGTGCTTGGGTGGCATTGCTCTACTGAGGAAAACCAACCACAGCAAAGCCAGCGAGGAAATAAACCCCCAGGGAAGCTACAATAAGCACCAGAAAGGTGATAAAAAGCAGCAGAAACATCTCTACCTTCTTGTTGTTTCGAGAAAGGTCAATTGACTCCCTGCCACCTTGGAGCCCATAACAAAATCGATGATACTTCATCTTTAATTTGATTTTTCCATTCAATAAGGGTGGCGAGCATTAGTGTCACTGTAATTTTACAGAGTACTGTTAGATAACAGGAGAATATCCAACGTGAAGATTATGTGCGGTATCAGTGGCAAAATATTATACCCAGCAATGATTTAGAGGAGCATTAATGTCTCAGGTATGCTATAAGACATGTCAGGAATTGGACAATAAAATGTCTCGTTCTTCAAATAATTACTCACGGGCTGACGTCTGGTTGTTCAGGAGGCAGATCGCTGCCCGTGGAACCGAATATCCCGGTGACCTGCCGGCATTTCTCCGAAGGCAGGCACCTCTCCTGCATGGCAGCGAGGCGGGCGGGTGACGCGGCCGGAGGAGTGACAGATGCTGCCCATTTTAGGCAGGTCGATAACGGGATCGATGTAGACCATGGTTATTTTTGTGTTTAATTCACTGAATAAAATGAAACAGGTAAATCACTCGGAGGAAATGTGAGCTGATGTTAATAGGCGCATTTGCAGCACTATCTAAAAATGACTCCTGCAATTACTGACTCATGCTCTGCGGGGCTGCTGGGAGACAGCCCTCTGTGCCAGCATTCCCGAGGGGGTGGGTGCCCGCATCCTGGGGATGCGCAGCAAGTGCAGGCTGTCCCCGCGGAGGTGCGGGGTGTGCTCCCGTTTTCCCTGGCCTCGCAGAAATGGGGCTGAGCCAGCAGAAAGTGGCAGGGCTGAGCAGGCTGTGTTTAGCATCAGCCAGTCGTCTTCCCTGCCTTGCTGGGGGGCAAGAACACGAGCAGTTAGCGTGCCCACAGCAGGAGTCAGTCTGTTCA
>NW_010254739.1:6911-7596 GCF_000690775.1 Eurypyga helias | reverse complement strand
CCGTTCGCCCGGGGCTAATAGCAGGTAGCAAAAAGCACAGCCACTAACCACAGCTGAGGATGAGGGTGTCCAGGATAAGCGTGAAATTGGATCAGCAGGGCCGTTTGCTGGCAAGTGGATCCTGCAAGAAGCCTTGGTGTGCCCGGCTCCCTGCGGAGGAGGCTGAGCTGGCACGGAGGCCGGCTCCCTGGGGGTGGACGTTTGCCTCCAAACCAGCCTGGAGGAGCCTCATTAGAGCAACGGGTGTCTGTCCGGGATGAGAGACATTATGCCTTCTTTCCAGCCCCGTCGCTATCGGCTCTGGCTGTGAGCGAGCCCGCCTGCGGTGCCGCCGGCTTCTGCCTGCCCGCTTCGCCTGTTTGCCGAACGCGCTTCGTGGGGGGATGCGGCGAAGCGGCTGAGCTGGAGGGGCTGCAGGCAGAATGCTAAAGGGTGGGGTGAAGGGAAGTTCCGCATCCCTTCTGCTGAGCATACCACCCTGCAGCACCCCAAGGTGCACAGGGGTGCTGGGGTGGGTGCCGAGAGCTTGCGGTGGGATTGACAACGTCGCCGGTGGTACGAGGCAGCCTGCACCCAGCCCGAACGCGCGTAAGGGTGCAGAAGAGACATAACACACCCGCACACCTCCGCTACTATCAGCGTCTGTGCCAATTCCGTACAGCCGCCAGATCAGCGGCCGGGGGTT
>NW_010254739.1:2802-6865 GCF_000690775.1 Eurypyga helias | reverse complement strand
TCCTGCTGCTGCGATGGAGGTGTTGCCGAGCGCTTGGGCTAGCTTTGCCAGGGAGGATGCGGTGCCTTTCTCCAGCGCCACTGCAGAAGCTTGGTCATGGGATGTGCGTAACCTCTCCCCCACGGCTGGTGGGACACAGGGCCTCCTGCGCACCCCCAGCCTTCACCCTTCCAGGCCCCTCTGTGCAAGGAGCAGCAGTGCCGGGGTGGACCAGGCTTTTGGCTGCGGAGCGCTCTGCCAGCTTGCCAGAATAGCATCCTGCACGAGGATGGCTTAGTCCCTCTGGAGCCTCACCACTGGAGCAGCCCCGCTGGTGGGCAGGCGCTGGGAAGCACTCCCACGGGCACACGGCATTCCCACCTCTGCAGAAGGAAAGGATCAGGGACCTGGATGCCACAGCCATGGCCCCTTCTATCGGGAAGGAGCAGAATTAATGGCTCAGATCAGCAGAGTCATTGTGGCTCACTGGAAACAAAACAAAGCCAATTATTATTCGCAACTTGTCGGGGGGCTGTGGCTAATCCCATTACGCAGAGCAGCAAGGCACAGGGGAAATCTCACGGTGCCGATAAGGCGCTCGGCAGCTGCACCAAGTGATTGCGGTGGAACCTCTGGGTCACCTGTGGGGATGCGCTGGGGGTTCGGCCCCTCCTTGGGGCCAGGTAGGAACTCCCAGGAGGGATGTCGCCAGCTGAGCATCCCCTCTCTGCCCTGCCTGCCTTTGCAGAGAGCCCCTTGCTCACAGCCTGTGCAAGCCAAGGCGGGTGCTCTTCCTAGAGTCCATCCTAGTGCCTTTTCCCATGCAAATGTCTCCTGGTGCCTGGCCAATATGCAGCTCTGCAAAAAAAAAAACAACCTTCCAGAAGCAAAGCAGTTTGCTGGGGGCTGCAGGACCAGTCCTCTCCATAAGAACCTCGAGCAAGCAATGTCGTCCCTGAGGTCCCATGCCAGGGTTGGTCTTCCAGAAGGCATCGGGCACGTATCCCTCTCAGCACTGCAGAACAAAGATGTCTTGTCCCAGAAGGTGGTAAAAGATATTTATGGGTAGCCGAGCAGGCCGCAATTGGATGGTGTTGGAGTGGTGTTGTGGGTTTTGTGGTTTGGGTATATTTTTTTTAGAAGTCTTAAATCATTCCCAAGCTCTCGCTGCTGTTTTAAATTGTAACTTGGCTTTTTAAAAGTTTATCGTGCACTAATTCATTCAGCCCGTTCATTTACATTCTGCTGACAGGGTACAAAATTGCTTCTTTTTTTCATCCCTGAGAATTCTAACTTTGGCAATTTATGGTGCCTTTTTGATTTAATCAGGGTACTTCCTAAACTTCCATGGCAATAATAAGACATTTTTCAAGAAGCACCTAAGAGATATCTGGGTGTTATTTATATTCCTGGTACATGCAGTATTTCTGAAGGGCTTCCCACGAGTCACCGGCACTGGTGCACGGGCTGGAAGCCCCAGGTCAGGGGTCCCTCCAGCACCGCTTGACCATGCTCCATGGGGAGGACCCGGAGAGCCCCTTTTTTGCCATTGTCAAAATGGCCCTTTTTCCCGCCCTGATGGAGCCTGGAGCCCCTGGGGAGCACTGGGTGCCCCAGTCCCTCGTCAGCACCCGCCCGGGGGAACTGCCAGCACTGGCACATTGCTCGTGCGCTGTGGATGGAGGCCCTTTGGTACTGCTCCACAGAGCCAGTATCATGCCGTGACGTGCTGAAACACTGTTATTTCACTCTTCCAAACGCTGTCAGAGCAAGTCACAGGAGGGATTATTTTTGGCTCTGTTCAGCGTAGTTACCTAGCAATTTGCAGGAGGCTTGGTATTACTGGGTAGTTACTCGAGCTGTGCGAGCTGCTTTGCAGTGAGCAATTCATTTGTTGCGTTTGGGTTCCTTTTACTGCTCACAAACAGTCCAGACGCCAGCTTGGAGTCTTACAAATTTGTTCTCTGCTGGAGAGATTTCAGCTCTGTTGGTTGTTTGTGAAATATTTCCTCTGATCGTTGCTTTTGAGCACTCGCCGCCTCTAATTCCCAAATCGTGCCTGGGCTCGGTCCGCCGGCATGACGCAGTGCTGCTGCCCTGCCCCCTGAAAGGAAGGGAAAATTGCAACTTGTGCTGATATGAACATTTTGTAGGACATCGCTTGGAAACATCTTCCCGTGTTTTGCTTTCGTGTGTCTCAGGTTGAAAAGAATAACGTGCAAACGCCTTCCTCTTCCGGTTCCTCGCTGCACGTGTTCCCGTGCACGCGCAGCGTCGCTGCTTTAATGAGGCATAAATACTGTTTACATTTGGCTTAGTATCTCCAAGGTAATTTATGCTGTTTTGCTCATCCAGGGCATTTGCAGGCCTTCTGTTCCCTGTAGAACTTGAAGGATTGTAACAAAGCGTTGTTATTATTCGGCTAATAAGCAATATCGATTGCTAAAAAGCAAACAAAGTCGCTGCCTCCCATCTTTCCAGTGCCAAGCTGGAGGGGAAAAGCCCCAGGGAAAATCCCAAGCGGTGCAGAACAGGGAAAATAACATCCAGGTGGCAAAGAGCCATGGCGCTGTGGTAAATTTTCAAGAATCTTAATTAGGAACAAATTAAAGATACTTCAATTCCATGTATAGCGTTGCCCACGTTATTAAATTATAGCTACAAAGGCAGAGAGAAAACCTGCTCTGGACTTCTTCCTCTGGAAACCTGTGTCCGTCCCTGGCACCATAGAGGTTCCCGGGGACTGGGTCTGCATCCCAGCTCGGTGCCCACCCGCTGCCCTGGACACGTTTTAGTCGGCCAGGCTGGAGGAAGCAGCGATGCTTCTCCCTGCCGCGGGGTCTGCGGGTGTGGGACCGGATGGGCTTCAAGGTCCCTTCCAACCTAAACCATTCCAAGATTCTGTGAACCGGCCTTGGCATCCTACTGGTGGTCCTGGCTTCCAGAGGCAGAGTGAGGCGTTACTGTCTGCTCGGTTGGAGATGTCTTGCAGCTGGGTGCTCGCCCGGGCTCATCAGTGTCACGATGGTGTTTGTTCTGCAGCGGCAGCCTTTGCGCACGGAGATGTTATCACGTACAGGCGACACTTTTCTGGGGAACTATGTTTGTGAAACTTAGCTCCTGCGGCACGTAAACGTTCTCTAGGTCTGTTATCCTGACCATTTTGATCTCCAAAAGCATTGCAGAGAAGACGGAACGGGAGCCGTGGTTCTTTTCGGAGCACTAGCGCGCTCTGGATGTTTGCTTTAAATAGAATTAACCATGCCAATTGAATCGTGAGCGTAAATTAGCTCTTATTCCGCTGGTGCTCTCGGTATGGCTTAACCTACCATTTACCCCAAGACATCTGCTAAGTGCCATTCTTTCGAGTACTTAAACAGCACCTATTGCTACCAAAAAAACGCAGCCCCGTGGAACAACAAAGCTGCTGGAAAGCCTGTAATTATCATTAAAGGGCTATTGTGCTTTTGGTGATGATAAAGCCGGGCGGGTGAGGCTTTCCAGGCTGGTTCTCCCACTTGCCAAGGGGAGGTGGAGACGAGCTGGAGCTGAAGCCTGCCTGCTCCCTTCCCCTGCTCCCTTCCCCTGCTTCCCTTCGTCCCTTCCCGGCACGACTGTGCCGATTTTTCCTAAATCCCGCTTGGTTCCATGCAGGCCCCATCCCCTGGGAACCTCAGTCCATGCAGCCTTGTAAGGGAGAGACTAGGGGGTGAGAGCCAGTGCAGCCCACCTGGCCGGGCGCTACCAGGTGTGCTGGGGTTTGGCATAAAGAATTGGAAATGTGCTCTTGGGGGAAGGCTGGAGCGAGGCTGGGCTCCCCATCCAGGGCTCCTGCTCGGCGTGAGCCTTGCTGGGGAGATTTCAGGCTCCACTATCTCTTGCTGGCATCGCTCCCTCCGCAGCCGATAAGGATTGAGGGGGCCCAGGGCAAGCGCGGCATCGCTCCTTCAAGCCTTCTGCAGCGCGATCTATTATTTACACGGTTATTTAAGCCTTTGTTGTCATTGCTGGGAGAATTAATGCATTAACCTCGCAGAGAAGATGAAGTGCTGGCAGGCCGGCAGCACCCCGCGCTTTGGCCCTC
>NW_010254739.1:0-2364 GCF_000690775.1 Eurypyga helias | reverse complement strand
GGCAGGCTGGCAGCACCCGGCGCTCTGCCCTTCAGCGTGCGCTTGCTGCCGCGCATCAGATCTGAGCTGAAAGCGTGACGGGTGGGGAGGAAGGGCGGAGGGGGGAGGTGGCATTGCCCATGCCTGAATGTCTTGAAGGTGTCCCATGGGTGTTTGGTCTGGGCCCCTCGTGGGAAACATCCCCGTGATGCTCACGGGCTTCTCGTGGGATTCCTGCCCCCTTTTCCTGCAGCGTGAGAAAATTCATTGTGGCTGGTATGAATAGCGTTGGGCACAATTCCTCCACAGCGGTTATGCAAATTCCCAGCCATAATGACACATTGTCTTGTGTGATCCTGCGAACAGATGGCCCAAAGGCAGGCTCAAGATCTGAATTAGTCCTGGGTTCCCGCAACGTAACTGCGAGCATATGGTCCTCATAGATTTGTAGTTCAGCCTTAATAGCAAAGCGAACCATTTTGGATGAATAAAAGAGGAGAAAAACCAGTATTGTCCTAATCCAGAGCACTCGGGCTCTTTGGAAAAGCCACAACGGTCCCTCCTCAAACAACAGCAATGAAGTTTTGCAGTTGGTGATCTGTAAAGATGGGAGCAGCTCTTCTCCTCTGTCCAAGTAGCGCTTGCATGGGCAGGTGCTTGTCCGCAGGCACATCCTGGGATGGCAGATGTCACATCGACGCTGGAGGAAAGCCTCCACGGGTACCAGAGGGCTAAGCTGGCTGGCAAGCTGATGTTGCTCCAAAGCCTGGCTGTAGCGAACCCGTCCTGTGTAGCACGCTGGCGGGATTTGTGTTGGATGTGCCAGAGCTGGACTCTTGCAGAGGTCTCACCGGGGTATCATGGACCGTATGTGTGATGGGCAAAGGCCAGAGGACCCCGGTCTCATCCTCATTAGGACAAGAAAGCTGCAGCCCTCTCCAGCACCGACTTCTCCCGAAATGTGGAGAAGCTGGGATGCAGGCAGGAGCGCAGTCCTGCTTGCACCAGCACTGCCTTTCAGCCCAGGCAGCTCCTTCAGCTCCCCTGGCATCGCTCCCATCAGCAACAGTCGGTGTGGACCATGCTCAGAGTCTGCTTCAGACCTGTTATTTATGCTACGGCTTCCCAACCCGCTCCGAAAGTACCTGCGGTGGTTTATATAATTCCATTTGGCGCTTTGTTTTATTGCGAGGCTTTAGGAGCTGCTTTGATAGATGGCTTCTCTTCTCCTGTTTGTCACATCCGTGCTGCATGTTTTATCAGTGGCTGGTTTCCAACTTGGAGCCATCAGGAGGGGCACCTATTTTGGGAAATGGGCCATCATATCTTTTGTTTTGTTTTAAAGCTTTACTATTTCTCATCAGTCCTGGGTCTGGGTCCTAACATTTTCCTAGAGCAAATTCCTTCAGTAATCTGAGTAAGTGTTCCGCAAGGCTCGTAACCGTGCAAGCATGCTCGAGGGGGGTTTGGTGCCTTTGCCGCTGCTGCGTGGTTATGTCGTGCTGCAGGCGCGGCCACGCCGCGAGTGGAGTAGGGCTGACTGCTCCTGCGCTTCTTGCAGTGCTCGCTCCCCAAAAAAATAGGGAACAACAGATGTTCCAGCTGATTTCTTTTTTCTTTTCTATGTTTTGCGTCAGCCCAGCAGGTCTGCTGGGATTTCCCTGCTATGAGGGCACTGTCATGCTGGGCGGAGGAGAAACCCCAAATTCAGCGTCTCCATGGAAATAAACAGCTCCAGATGCATGGGAACCCTCTGAGGGAGGGGGGTAAGGTGGGGGTGTTCAGGGCAAGGGTACCAGGTATTTCAGACTGGAAATGATGTAGGGTGCTGTGGGGTAGGTCCGTCAGTCTTTGCTTCTTTCTGTAACGTTCCCTTTCTCTGTAAACACTGAGCTTGCTGCTCTCCCTGGGATAGTCGTTAGGATGCTCTTGGAGGAAGCAGAGACCATTGCAGGGAACATGAATGACCTTTTGTTTCCTTTTAGTTATGGCCTCAAAGGGAAATGGTCCAGGGGTCACCTTATCCCTGCCATCCCTTACTCTCCTCTTCCAACCCCTTCCAAGGGGAGCGAGCAGTGCTGAGCTGTTCCAGCATTGCTGGTGCTCCCCTTGCCTGCAGAGCCAGCCCCTTCTGCCCACTGCCTTCCCATGGTCCTGCCGGAGCTGCTGCCAGCTGCTCCACTGTCCCTCTGTACACCGCTGTGACCCGCCAAACATCACAGACCTTCATCAGGACAGGTCCCCCCCGTGTTAACCACCACCTTGGTAGTGCTGCCTGCATCTTCCGTTTCTATGGCAACCGCAGGATGCCGTGGGTGGAGCTGGGTACCGATGCATGCCGTGGGTTCCTTTGGGAAAGCGAGTGGCAGGAGCTGCTTCGCAGCT
>NW_010254738.1:0-10431 GCF_000690775.1 Eurypyga helias | reverse complement strand
CCCAATGATTCTATGATTCTATGATAGCCATTTAGCCACACGCTGGTCACGGGGCAGACAAGCGTCGTCAGTATGCAATTATACAGTCTCATAAAATAGCATCAACTAATTAAACAATATTTAAGTTTTCAATCAATATTTAAGTTTTACATCTCACTGAAAACAAGGGCACCCCCAGACACCAGACAGCGCCTTTCATGCTATGCTACTTCAGCAAGCACTCTACCCTCTCTGCGGTGCTGCTTCCTCAAGCACTGGGATTTGCTCAGCGGTGGGAGAGCCCTGTGGAGTGGCTTAGCTACATTCGCCCACTTTCACTTACACCGAGTGGTGTCACATCACCAGGCTGCAGCAAAATAAATGTAACAATAAGCAGCAATCTAGGATTTACCTTTAGCATTTGACAAATCTGTGGTTATTTGATCAGCTTGTTATTTTTACACAGTTATGCAAATGTACTATCCTGCTACCTTAGCTCATCCTGTCCTCTGTTTTGCATGAAAAAAAGAAAAATAGTTTTCTTTTACGAAGAACAGAATTACCAGCTGGTGCCTGCTGACAGAAGCACAGCTTAATATCAAAGGAAGCATTTGTTTGCCTTGAGTTTGCCATTAGATACACATAGTGTCTTCATCTGCTAGCATCAATACATTTAAAATTTGACTGAACCTAGACTTAACATCTTTTGCCCTTGGAGATTCACAGCATTCCCCTTGGAGTTGTCCTCATGTGGTAACAACACAGCAGATGAGAAAGTGCCACCATTTAAACTAGACGTTGCTGTTACATGAGACAAGAAGGCACAGAACAGCTGACACAAAACCAAGCTCAGTCATCGTTAGTTGTTTGAACTGACATGCTTATTTTAAATGGATGAACAAGTTGAAACCATCTTGATTACAAAACATGAAAAAATAAAATAAAGTTTTATTACTATTAATGACACTAGCCATGATTTCTGTGCCTTGCCAGATGAAGCGACTAAGCAGTTAGTTCTGTTCAGTCAGCAATGGCTATTCTGTGAGAAATCTCAGCCTTTGAACCTGATTCTGGTAAGAATTTTCACTCTGAAGAAGCAGGGTATAGTTCAAAGTGAGGAACACATGATCCATGTTCCTCTGGCTTGCAACAAACAAACTGTCCTTCCTGTCCTGCAATACTTTTCGAACTGAGCAAATGGGACTCCCACAGGGCCCAGTGGGCTGGGGAGCAGAAAAGCTGTCTCCGTCTGCAGACAACCTCCTTTCAGGTAGCTGTAGAGGGTGATAAGGTCTCCCCTGAGCCTCCTCTTCTGCCGATTAGATACAGGCTAACCACCCCCAGTTCCCGCAGCCGCTCCTCACAGGACTTGTGCTCCAGACCCTTCCCCAGCTCCGTTGCCCTTCTCTGGGAACAATCCAGCACCTCAGTGTCTTTCTTGTAGTGAGGGGCCCAAAACTGAACACAGGATTTGAGGTGCGGCCTCACCCGTGCCCAGGACAGGGTGACAATCACTCATATTCAACTGACTGTGGACCAACACCCCCAGGTCCTTTTCCATGGGGCAGCTTTCCAGCAACTCATCCCCAAGCCTGTAGCATTGCAGGGGGTTGTTGTGACCCAGTGCAGGACCCGGCACTTGGCCCTGTTGAACCTCATGCAAACCTCAAACCTTGTTGGCCTCAGCCAATGGATCCAGCCTGTCCAGATCCCTCTGCAGAGCCTTCCTACCCTCAGGCAGATCAACACTCCTGCCTAACGTTGTGTTGCTGCAAACTTACTGAGAGTGCACTCCATCCCCTCGTCCAGGTCATTGATACAGATACCAAACAGAACTGGCCCCAGTGCTGAGCCCTGGGGAACACCCCTTGTGAGTGGCCACCAACTGGATTTAACTCCATTCACGACAACTCTTTGGGCCTGGCCATCCAGCCGATTTTTTACCCAATGAAGAGTATACCCATCCAAGCCATGACCAGTCAGTTTCCCCAGTAGAACACTTCTTTCCTTGTTGGGAACAGGTACTGGCAGTAAAGAAGAAATCCTTCAGGTCAGTTCACAACAGGACTGCAATGCCCTCCTTGCTAGTTATCTCGAGTTGTAAACGCACACACCTTTCCTCCCTTCTTCATGTTTTTATTTGTGGTAAGTTGTGCTGGGTTCAGTCAGGAAAGAGTTAACTGTCTATACCGTGGCTGCTAGGAAGCTGTTCCTGGATGCAGAGAGCAGTACTGATAAGTTCTTAACTGGCACTGAGGAATGCCTGCACCAGATTCAAGGTCTTTCTCTGCTTCTGACACTGCAGCTGCGTTCCCAGCTCTCGCTGTCTCGCTGCAGGCAGTGTAGGGGACACACAGTTCAGACACCTGACCCAAACTGACCAAGGAAGTATTTCATTCCATAGTACATCATGCTTGGGGCAGAGGCGAGGAGGGGGGCTGGGAGCCATTGCTCTCTCTCCCTTCCTCTCTCTCATTCACTCCCATACACTTGGGAACTCTCTCCCTGACACCTGCGTTAGCTGCTTCGCTAACTCCTGTGCTGGTTCGTTCGTGAGGTAGTTGGTGGGTTTGTTTAGTTTTCCCGGGCTGCTATCGCTGAGAGGGTTCTCTTGGAATCTGCTGTGACAGCCCTCGGGCTGTGTCTCTCGGGCTACGATCACTCTCAGGCTGGGGCCCTCAGGCTCTCTGGGTCTGTCTCTGACTACTCAGCACCTGTTTGTGCATTGGTCAGTGGGTGGTGAGAAATTGTATCATATTGTATCATATGTTTTATTTTCTATTGTTTTAATTGCTTATTATTAATAGCATTTGTATATATTAATTTAGATTTAATTATAAATACTTATCTCAATTTTACGAGCTTCCTTATTTCTTTTTCCTCTGATTCTTCCCCTCCATTGGAGGAAGGGAGGGGGATTTGTGAGAGCAGCTTCATGGTATTTGGCTAGCCGGAGTTAAACCACAACATAAGTACTGTTTAGTAAACCTTATCAAGCTCACACCCTGGTACTCATGGAAAAAATGTATTAACCAAGAATGCAGTAAAAATACATTTTGAATCAAAGTGCTTGTAAAGAGGATTTGGAATACTGGATTTCCCCCAGAGGGTTTGTTTGGGGTTTTTTTGTTTTCTGGATCTTGGTTGTTTTGGTTGGCAAATGTTTCCATGTGCTAGAAATCTGTTAATAAAGGTGTTGTTCATTTTTTAATGAACACACAATATGTCTTGCAGCCATCCACAAGGGAAAAACAAAACTACCAAAATACTGCAGAGAAGCCCTAACCACAGATCCACTCATTTAAAAAAACGTAGTTGCCAGGAGAACTGCTGCTTACAATCTTACTAGTCACTCCAGAAATCACCTCAGCCCTGTTGCTGCAGTCATATACTGAGCTACTTGTTAGATTTTGACTCTCACATTCTTTACATTGCCTAAGAGTTACCATTCAAATCCTTTACAATGTTCCTACCTTTCATGAGATAGTTTTTCATACAGTTCTTGCTGGCTACCTTACTGTTATCACTGTTTATTGCACAGACAGTGCCACATCACTTCAAGTTTGATTAGCACTGATTTTACATTTACTTTCCAGGTCATTTGGGAAACCAAAGGAGCCCCAAAGGAAACATCAGTTTCCAAAGACAATTGTCTCACTGACAGCTACTTTGAACTGCTCACCCAGTTCTTGATGCGCTGAATCTGTGCCTTATTGCATTATAAAGCGATTTCTTTCTGATCATTAACATGTGGTGCTAAGTCAAGCACCTTTAATTAGTACAGTTGTGACATTATCTTCTAACAGCCAAGCCTGTAATCTCATTTCATCTCATCTCAGGTTTCTCTGATGAGACCTATTTTTGCATTACCCTTTGTTGACTAGCAGACATAGTATTCAAATGCTTCACTTGTTAGCCATTCTTTTGTGTAATTACTTTTCTTTGTGTCATCATCTCCTCCTCCCCACAGCTGAAGGCATGAATGCCACGGTGAGGATGGGTGAATCAAGGCCGGTGCATGTAGAGAAGGCCATACAAGCCTATGTGCAACAGGCAATTATCATTACCAAGGAGTTGGTCTGTGAGCCAGCTGGTTGCTGTTACACTGATGACGATTTAGATGAAGGAGCATAACTGATTAAGGAAGCTTTCCATGATCCAAAGCAGTCTGATACTGCTTGGAGGAGCTCATTCCTTTCCTCACCCATGCAATTATCACGGCTTAACTAGAGCTCAGTAGCACTCAAACTGTGGTGGGCTTTAGGACGTCTCTGAGGAATTGTCTTAGCACCTTTCCTTATTCCCATTCCCGCTGTAGGACCTCTTGGAAAATTTATTGGCTAGTCAGCCAGTAAGTACAAGCCCTTTCCTTTATTATTACTGCTGTGACTGACCCGCAGTCAGCACGCTGCAAGATCTCACTGGGGACCAGCTTGCACATCACTCTCACGCAGAGCAGAGTGTGAGGGAACCTATGGTGCTACTGCCCTCCCCATCTCCTCCTGCGGGGTCCAGCAGCAAGTTACTCTGGTGGGAAGTTTCATCCTTTATATGTCCCAGGAAGTAAATACCGACCTGATTGGTTTGTACGTGAACCTGCCTGCCTCTGTATTTGAAAACACTGGCACGAGTAAACAAGGTTTGCCACACACTGATACTAATCTATGATTGCGTGGGTCCCGTTTTCACTGTTTTAATTTTGACATAATCTTACCAGTTCTGTCTTCCTCTGGAATTTCCCTGGTCTGCCAGCATGTGTTTAAAATGAGCACTTCTGCTTTTTTTTTATGTTTTCATCCTTAACACTGTTACAGCATGTATCTAGTAAACAGAATTCGGGTGGAGGGAGGTATTGGCTTTTGTAACTATGACATTTTAAAACCTATTAAGTCTATAAGCAGTATGTTTACCCTCTACTGTTTGGCTGCTCTGTCCATATTCTGCCTGCCATTACCTTAAATGTCTCCTAATTGCTTTCCACTTCCCCTGTCTCCTTTTCTTTTTTTTTAACTTGATTCTGTTTCTGCTCATCCAGGTAGGGCATTTAGCAAAAGTTATCTCTTTGCCTTTCTTTTTTAAATTATGGAACTGTGATTTTTCTAGTCTCCCAAGCTTTTCTTAGAGGAGTCCCAACTATGATTTCCACTGTTAAGCGAAAAGTAAGCAAAACATTTTCTTCCTTTGTGAAATAGGCTCATTAGCTGATCAGAGGGCTGGAGCACCTCTCCTGCAAGTACAGGCTGAGAGAGCTGGGGTTGTTCGGCCTGGAGAAGAGAAGGTGGGTGGTAAGCAGTTACATAAATTGTTCTATTTTCCATTATTTTTATATGTTGTTGGAGTAGTAATAGTGGTAGTATTATTTTACTTTCATATTCTTAGTAATAATACTAGTATTATTAGTATTGTATTACTAATATAATTATTTCTAAATTTATTTCAAATTATGAAATTGTTATTAACCCACAATTTTTTTTGTCTTTCCCTCTGATTCTCCTCCCCATCCCACTTGGGAGGGGGGAGGTAAATGATTGGCTGTGTGGTGCTTAGTTGCTGTCTGGGATTGAACCACATTAGCTCAGATCATTATTCCCTCTCCTTGTCGTCTTTTCCTAGGGAATGGCAGAATTGCAATATATTAATAAAGTATTTACCCAACTGTTTGAGTCCTTCCTTTTTTTCTGTTTGCTTTTCAGACCTCCAGCATCTTTCTCTGAGCTTGCACTGATCATGCTGATGCATCATCTTGTCCTGCCCTCAGTTTCACTCATGCTTTCACCCAGGTGTTCCTTTACTGAAAGGTTTGAGGGATGTTCATTCCAGGGCGAGCCAAAGAAGAAGAAACACTGAACAGAACAGTTAGAGCCTGAACAGAGCCCTTGCTCCTGCAAGTGAAAATGCCAAGAGCAGTGGGTGGATGAATGGCGGAGCAGCATGCTGCTTGCTGTTCTCAGCACGCATCCTGGATGCTGCTTGTCAGTGAGCGGATCCGTGGGGATGATATTCAGCATCGCCATATGTGTTTCCGCGTATGTATGAAAAAGATACTGCAACGTGGCGAAGGATTCAGAACTGCTCCCCCCAAGGGGCAGTGACATTTACAGAAAATTCCTCTTCAACATGGAGAACTGAACTTTTAAAAAATTATCATCTTTTTCTTTACAAGAAAAAAATAACCGTTGTCCCTTGCTGGCATTGTTTCTTAGACAGAAATCAAATTCTATGTTACTTGTTTCTACAAATTAGAAACAAATTTCATGCTGCACAAAGCCTCCAAGCACACTACTGAACCCATCAAGTACAGCCCCATGGGTACACAGAGGCTCTCAGCAGTGAGTGAAGTGAGTAAAACATGTTCAGAAAGGTCCCTCTTGTTCAAGGGTCTTTCTGAATTATTTGTTCTTTTCTCTTCAGGATCATAGGCTTCGCTCTTCATTTTTATTCTGCATCTTCAGAACCTGAACAGTCATCTTTCTGATTGTGGCAGACCACACCTTTTTACTACATTGATATTTCTTAACATGTGCTTACTGAGATCTTGTAATTTAAGCAATCCAAAGTATCGATCTCACCCTAGATAAATACATCTACTGTATTTTTGATGGATAGGTTATGCTACCTGCTGTTGATGCAGCCATTTGGTAGAACGGTGTTACTGTCCCTCTGCCTAGACTGGATGCTTCTATCAGTCATGTTAGAAGCACAAATACACCATTTCATTCTGAGCATCTCTCTTTCCTGCCAGTACTGACACTGTATTACTAACTTCATCTTAAATGGGGTTTTTTGGTGGTGGTGGTCGCAGTTCTTTTCCCTGTTTGGATTTCTTGCTTGTATGAACATCTATATACTTTCAAGGAGCCATCTGATCTTATAAAACTGTACATTATTTGGCTGAGATTTCATACTATGTTTCTTTCCAAGTAAAACTCATAAAATCAGGGCCTTTTCCTGCAACTATGACAAACTATGCTTAGAAATATTCTCCAAGGGAACAACTGATGTTATTTGCAAAACAAGAGCCACCTTTGTAATCTTCAGGAAACTCATACAAATCAGTTGCCTGTTGTCAGTGGCATGGGGGGTGTTAATGCTGTTGTAGGTTTGACCAACCAGAGCATCTCCTCCAGATACTTAAGTTTACCCTGGAATTAAGACATGTAATATTTTTATAAGGTGTGGTGGGTTGCTCTATCCAGGTACCCACCAAGCTGCTCTATCACGACCCTCCTCAGCAGTACAGATGGATGGATAATATAAGATTGAAAAAAAAACCCAACCTTATGGGTCAAGATAAAAACAGTTTAATAAAGCAAAAGCAAAGACCCCGTGTGAAAGCAAAGGGAAACAAAAGATTTATTCTCTATTTCCCATCAGCAGGCAATGTCCACACACTTCCTGGGAAGCAGGGTTCTAGTATGCATAGCGGTTGCTCCAGAAGACAAACATCATAAATAATGAATATCCCCTTCCTCCTGCTTTCTCCTAGCTTTTATTGCTGAGCAGTTGTCATATGGTATGGAATATCCCTTGGTCAGTTTCAATCAGCTGTCCTGCCTAAGTGTCTTCCCAAGATCTTGCCCACCCCAGCCTACCAGGGGAGGGGGAAATGTTGGAGAGACAGCCTTGATGCTGTGCAAGCACTGCTCAGCAGTAGCCAAAACACCCTTCTAGCTACTAATACAAAGCACAGCACTATGAGGGCTGCTATGGGGAAATTCAGCACCATCTCAGCCAGACCCAATACAGAAGGAGATCTTTTTACAAGGGTCTGTAGTGACAGGACAAGGGGTAACGGGTTTAAATTGAAAGAGGGTAGATTTAGATTAGATATCAGGAAGAAGTTCTTCACAGAGAGGGTGGTGAAGCACTGGAACAAGTTGCCCAGAGAAGCTGTGGATGCCCCATCCCTGGCTGTCTTCAAGGCCAGGCTGGATGAGGCTTTGAGCAACCTGGTCTAGTGGAAGGGGTCCCTGCCCATGGCAGGGGGGGTGGAACTAGGTGGTCTGTAAGGTCCATTCCAAACCAAACTATTCCGTGATTCTGTGATCTAATACTGCAAGCTGAAAGAAGCACATGATTTTCACTTCCAGAGATGACACTGCCTGTGAAGTAAAAGGCGTGGGTAAAGTCTTACCAAGAACAGTAAAAGGTAATGGCAACAGATACAATGGTGCAACTTGTTTTGATGTACTAACATTCAGGGTATTGTAGTTTCTTCATGAAATAGAAAATATATCTCAAAAGGCATTTTTCCCGCAGATGTAATCAGTAACATAGTTGAAACAGAAGGTCTGTAAGAGTATTTTTAGGAAGCTAGCTAAAAAGGGGAAGCATACCAAATTAAATAAAAAAGAGGCATCCTCTTTTCAAACATGCTGAAATAAAATAAACACTTCCCAAATTAAATTAACATTATTAAAATAAAGTTGGTAAGTACCACTGATAGTTAATCCTGCAGATTTTAATAAATCATGCATATCAGATTACAGTGAAATGTGACACTTCAGGGAGTTCTGACAGGATTTTCTGTGCTCAGCCAGCTTGGCCTTTTAATTTCATCTAGTACTGGTGGCTGAAGTTTTGGAAGGGACAGGACTTCTCAAACAAGAAAATCAGTAATCACAGGTTCCAGATGACAGAGATGAAACTAGAAAAGATGGAATACAGTAGTTACTTGCAGCAGCCTACTGCCACTGAGATGCATCTTCTGACTGCACCACGGCAAAGGATTCTTGGTGAAATACAGTCTGCCAGAACTGAGCTTCAGCTGGCATTTTACGCTTTGCTGTGCCCACTGTCAGAAAAACAGTGCTCACAGTTACGCTGTCAGGCGCATTCAGAACATGGACTTCACGCAGGGTGTAGCTCCTGAAGGCCTTTTCAAAGCTTCAGCTTTCTCACTGACGATAGCCTATACATTGCGGTGTTCAGTACAGTAATTCTCTTGACCAAAGACTGATGAAAAATCACTCATGCAGAAAGTATCCTTTTAACCAATAAGATGTAACCAATATATGGATGATTTCTATTCAAAGGAAAACTGAAAAGTGCAAATCAGGCGTATTCTTCAGTATGATCCTGTGTATTTATAAAGAACGTACATAGAACCTGCTTTTGTTGAAAACAGTGAAAAGCTACAAGAACAGGAAAGTTTTTTTGTTAACAGTTTTCAAGACAACCCTCCACACAGCTCTGTGTCTCAGCAGGTGCGTTTGCCACCAGTTACGCAGGAAAGCCTCAACCTGCTGGGCCCTGCAGGCAGCTTGTGCTCCTGAGCATCGATTTCCATTGTCTCTGGCAACCTTAGTCCTAACCCGATTTTACCTCCTCCTCCTCCGCAGACTGAAAAAAAGAATAACTAACATGCCTGTGAGTTTTACCCCCTGTACACAGAAGGCAGGATTGACAGAAGCCAGTGTCACTTTCCAGCAAGAGAGTATTTTTACAGTAACTTGCTGAAACCACTTATGTGCTAAGAAAACGGTGAATTTATTCAAAGATAAGACACTCCTGAAGATTGTGTCTGCATTGATTTTTTTTTTTCACCTTGTCCCGTTTCCTTTATTTACAGCTGGATAAAGTGAAAAGGTTTACTTTATTTTCATCTGCATAAAATAAAACAAATCCATTTTGTATGTGAATGTAATGATGCTCAGTAATGAGGCTTCTTGCTTCAGGAAATTTGATCTTTGTTCTCCTGGACCATTCTCTGTTCTTTCCTCTATTTTTTCTCACACAGCAGGGCGTTAATAGTATCTGACAGAAGAAAGGAAATTGCACTGTGATGCCTTTCCATAAACATTAGTTTTCTCACCACTAAATGATCACTAGAGAGGAGTTATGCTGCAGTAGTTTGGACTGGTTTGTGAAGATTGCTTTTAATCAAGGAATGATATGCAGTTTTATAAGGCAGTTATCTAGTTTTTGAGTGCACGAAACGCTACCAGACCCCTACAACCAAGGCACTCAATACAAGAATATTTTTCTTGTGCCTTTTCATCACCTGCTCTCACGTATCTGTTTTAAAGCGTTTCATTACAGACTTTTTTTTTCCCCAAACATTTACTATCTAACTGGGTTCAGACGGATAGAGCTACTGGAGCTGGAACAAAACCGGTGCTTGCCATGTTCATAGGCGGTTTGTTAGCGGCCGTGGCCTCCTGCCCACAGGGCGATGCTCGTAGAGACACTTGCTGCATCAATAAAACTGAGTATGACATAGTAATTCCAATGCGTGTATGAACCCTGCATGGGTTTCTCTCTCTGCCGACAGTTTATCTCTAGATATGGTAAAGCTACTTGTTACGCTCGGGCCTGGCGCGTCACCCCCTCGGCGATCTACCTCATCGCTCCCCCGTTACGTCTTTTGGGGACAGGCGGCTATTTTTAGAAACTGCGCGTGGACAGGCCTGAGGAGGAGCTCCCTCCCACCCCACGGCGGACCTCAGCAAG
>NW_010254737.1:21969-23242 GCF_000690775.1 Eurypyga helias | reverse complement strand
TCCTTTAATAAGACAAATAAACTGTAGAAATCCATCTTTTTGTCAGTGTAACCTGATTGCTCATAAAAACATCTTTAAAGTCTTGTTTCTCTGACAATATCCTTAGTCAGAACTCCTGTGGACAGACAGAGTAGTGAGTCAGACAAGGAGCCTACACCCTACAAGATCACAGGCAGAGATGCTGTCATTCTGCCTGCACTGAGGATAGGAGGAGAGGAAATTGATAAACTTAAGGAGAATAAAAAGGAAAACCCCAGAAATTTTTCAAGAGTAGAGGAGATGACATATGCCTATTTTGTTTTCGTCTGTAGCACAGAGTCCCAGTTCCAAATGGTACAGACTAGCTCATGTACACTCTGCACAGCGGTCAGTCAACATCTTCTCTAGGTCTGTGTGACCACTTTGGACTTGAGGGATAGTTATGATTCATCCTTGTGCTTTTTTCCACTTTGAAGTTCATGAAATAATGAATGGATGCCTTACATGATTTCACAGCCTGGCACTGAGGCTGTCTGTTAGAGCCAATAATGCAAAACATATTCCTACTGCTTGGAGCATCCCCCAGAAAAAAGCTCTTCTGTCAGCCATGCCTGGTTAAACGGAGCCAACTGGATCACTCCTGCTAGGAGCCTGGAGCTGGAAAAAGCCTGCGTACAGTTTGGATGGTCTAGGGACTGATGGCCTCCAGTCAAACGGGGAGGAAACCAAGCTGATGTACCATCAGAGATTTGAACAGGACAAGATGTTTAGTCTGATCACAGGGCATGTAAACACACTGTAGAGAAGTTCAAGATGGAGTAGTATACCAGAGTTGTTGATAAATGGCAACATATATCCAAAATGGCTAATACACGTGTGTCTCTTCAACATGAAATAGCTGATCATGGAGCTACGTGCAGAGCTCATTATGGTTATGAATGCCAAAGTGTGTGCTGGTTTTAGTTGGGATGGAGTTAATTATCCTCACAGTAGCTAGAATGAGGCTATTTTCAGTTGTGTTAAGAATAGTGATTAACATGCTAATGGTTTTAGTTGTCGCTACGGAATGTTTATATTAATTCAAGCACTTTTTCAATTTCTGATACTGCACTGGTGTTCCCAGCTTTTTCTCTACAAGAAGATGGGAGGGGGACAGTCAGGACAGCTGACCCAAACTGACCAAAAGGGTATTTCATTCCATAAAACGTCATGTTCAATATATAAATTGGGGGAAGTGGGCTGGGGTCTCTCTCTCTCTCTCCCTCTCTCACCCTCTCCTTCTCTCCCCCTCTCC
>NW_010254737.1:0-21717 GCF_000690775.1 Eurypyga helias | reverse complement strand
TATTTGTTTTATTTCCAACTATTAAACTGTTCTTATCTCAACCCATGGATATCCTTGGCTTTTCCTCTGATCTCCTTTGCATCCCACTGGGGGAGGGGGGAGGTAAGCAACAGTTGTGTGGTGTTTAGTTGCTGGCTGGGTTTAAATCACAGTCTGATGTGTTGGTTGATACATGAGCCCATAGGATTTTTTGTCCAAGGCTTTATGCACTGGGGAATTTAAAAAATTGTTGCTTAGATTCACCAGACCAACATCATTATGAACATGTAAGGTGGATTTAACTTTGGGAAGCTTTATGAAGATTACATAGGTAATATTTCTTAGATTTCATTAACAGTGTAGAGGTCAAGCTGAACTCAGGAAAATCAAATTAATGAAGGCTATTTTGTCATTATTAAATAGAGCTAATTTGCAACAGAGCCTAAGAGGGTGACAAATTAAATAAACTGGTCAAAGGAGAAAGACTTTCAACATCTTTCATCCATGATCTTCTTCCCTGTGTGAAAAGAACTGTTCAGGTATATGGAGAACAACCTCATTCTCCTTCAAAACTTTTGTACTACTCTGTTACCTTGATGACCATGACATGTAAACCATGATGTGTTTAGACTCCTGGGACTGTAGATATGGTTACAACAATTGCTCATAATCTTGATGAGCCATTAAAGGTAATGTAATGTTTTGTAATCTCTAAGTGGGAAATTAATGACGCTCAAAAGCTGGTGCAACAGCAGATGTTCAGATGTAGTAATAATGGCCTTTGTGTATTCAAATGCATTGAGTTACATTTAGTATTAGTTAAAAGAACCATTAAAAAGTGGTACCATTGTTCAGAGATAACATTATTTATTTAAACTTTTAAAGAAAGCATTGCTTTTCAAAATTTAAATTTTTACAGGTTAATACTTGTATATGTAGACACACAATTCAAATATTTACATCTACATACAAATGAACATGCATACTTTCATAACTATCTATATATTATATAGATATATTAGATTATATTATCTGTGTAGATTACAGATTATATTATCTGCATAGATAATATGTCTCTCTTTCTGATTTTCCACCCTGAAATCTCATAGATACAGTATTAGATGCAGTGATGATGAGATACAGCATCAATGGAGAGTTAGATTTGAGCTTGTGAATATCATATATTAATAGTAATAAATCATTAAATTAATGATTAGAGGAAAATGTTCTAAAAAGGAAGAAGGATCTATGTTTCAACTGTCTTGATTAAATGTTAACTAACTACAACTAGTCTCTTCTCAAATGTTCCAGAGATGCAATATATGCCTCCGAGATTAATTATCACAAACTGATTGAGGAGACATCTCTGCAGATTCATGGGTATTCTTGTTTAAATTGTATTGTGAGTAGATTTCATTGAGTGGTGCTAAAGCAAGGGATGAACTCTGCTTACCCCTGTAAACCCAACCCCACAGTACACTGTGAAGGGGCATGAGGGCATCACTGTGCTGGTTTTGGCTGGGATAGGGTTCATTTTCTTCTTAGTATCTACTATGGGGTTATGTTTTGGAATTATGCTGAGAAGAATGTTGATAACACACAGATGTTTTAATTGTTGCCAAAAAATGCTTACATTAAGCCAAGGACTGTTATATTTCAGTTTCTCATACAACTGCTGTTTTCCCAGCTTACTCCCTACAGGAAGATGGGAGGGGACACAGCCACGACAGCTGACCCAAACTAACCAAAGGGATATTTCATGCCATAAGGGGTCATGTTCAGTATGTCAGCTGAGGAGAGTTGGCTGTGGGGGATCACTGCTTAGGGATGGGCTATTGGTCACCAAGTGGTGACCAATTATTGCATTGTACATGACTTGGTTTTGGTTTTGTTTTTTATTATTTTTTTTTATCTTCATCATCAATATAATTATAATTATTTCCTCTCCCTTTGCTGTCTTATTAAACTACTTTTATCTCAACCCAAAGGTTTTTTTTCCAATTTTCTCCGCCATCCCACCGGTGTTGGGTGTGAACAAGCGGCTGTGTAGTTCTTAATTGCCAGCTGGGGCTAAACAACAACAATCACCTAACCAACTCAGATTTTATAGTATAAAAAACTTTCTAGCATTTGCAGTTACATTTTGCTTGGCAGAAATGAGTGGTTCAAGGAGATCATAGAAGTCTACCACTGAGGCAAAATGGGTGCTCCTGACCACGCACAGATTTGTACTGAGGAAGTATATTCCCTCTATCAAATATTTTACCTGTTTTACATAGAGTTCTTACTGAAAAGCGATACTTGTCTTTATTGCAAGATGTCTTTTATGGTGAAGAAACGGAAGAAGCTGTAATTCACTAGGACAAAGTAAAAATATGTGCTTATTTATGCATAGCTTTAGTGATATTTTGAAATATTTTTTTCTTTCATAAAAAGTGTATGAATTTCTATGGCTGCTGTGAAGATCATAAATTTTGCTCCTGGAAAAAATCACAAAGGAATTTCTCCACTAAGAGTTGTAGTTGTTTACTAACCCTTAGATAATTTATACTTGCCAGTGGGTGGGAGAGTTGGGAAACATTTTAGACATTTTTAAATCCATAGAGTAGGTGGGTTCTACAGGAAGGCAACATCAATCACTAAGATTTAGATGTCGGGTCAAAATTAGTTCTCTAAACTACCTTCCTAGTCAATGAGTATCAGTTGACACCTTCAAGTTGTGAGTCAACCACCTATGACAGAGACTCAACGCTTACTCTGCTAAAATGAATGGAACCTAGGCAACAGCTTGAGGAAGCCCAGGTCCTGATTTAGAGGGTATTTCAATGTTTTCCAATGGGGTTTGCATCAGTTTGAACAAATCCAAATTCATTAAAAGGAACACGCATTTTAGAAATATCCTTCTTGCACACACTGCTAAGACCTAGGCTTTCCCCCAAAACCCCTGTAAACTTCAGGTGAAAATGACCAACTCGTATAGGTCTAATTATCAACAGTTCTTGTTACCAGGCTGTGGGGACATCCTTAGTGTAGGGTATAAATGGATGTAGAGTTACTGACTGGGGTTTTACTCCTTAGCAGTGATACCCTTGAAAACTATTCTCTACCTCAGCATGAAATGTTTTAAGTTTTCTGAAATTTTCCTTTCATTTAGAATAAAAATTATTTTTGATACTTATGATGTGTTTTTAATAATAAGAAAAGACCAACATATATTTTATGGGTAATCCTCTTGGGGGAAAAAAGTCTTTCCCCACCCCACCCCATGAGATGCTGTTTTAATTGATATTTACATGATATTTTCTTATATTTCCCAATTACAAAACAGAAAGCACCATTTATGTTTAAGAGAAACCATTTTATCCTCTTGTGGTAATAAGCTGGTATATGTTTTCATCTTTGTGGTAGAGAAGCCATCAAAGTTCTGATTTGTTTTCTTGGCAAAGTAGTTTAAAAAGTAATAAATTTTTGTTATTCCATAAAAGAAAAATAATATATGTTTTAATTATCTGTATTTGTGTGCTTATTTCAATCAGCACAATAATTTCAAATACAATGGTATATAATTCTCATCCTCAGCAAGCCCAGCTTTATGAGGTCCATTGGCAACCTGCTAATAAACTAAATAACATACCTTCAGAAAGGTATAGTCATTATATATACCAGCCTTTTTGTAGCTTGTTTATTCTTTTTTTTTAGTATAAGTCTAATTGCATTCTTCAGGATTGGCAAATATGATATGGTATTCAACTGAATTTGTCATTTTCTTCAGAGAAGAAAAAGCTCAGTACATAAAAAGTGCACCAGAAGAGAGTATCAATAATGGCAAAGAATTAGAATTATATTTGACTAAAATATTTGGCAGAACATTTTGGCAGGAAAGGACCTGGGGGTGCTGGTCACCAGCCGGCTGAATATGAGCCAACAGTGTGCCCAGGTGGCCAAGGCGGCCAACGACATCTTGGCCTGCAGCAGGAACAGTGTGGCCAGCAGGACCAGGGCAGTGATTGTCCCCCTGTACTCAGGACTCGTGGGGCCACGCCTCGAATCCTGTGTTCAGTTTTGGGCTCCTCACTGCAAGAAAGACATTGAGGTGCTGGACCGTGTCCAGAAAAGGACGACAAAGCTGGTGAAGGGTCTGGAGAACAAGTCTTCTGAGGAACTGCTGAGGGAGCTGGAGCTGTTTAGCCTTAAGAAGAAGAGGATATTAGGAAAAATTCTTCACTGAGAGAGTGGTCAGGCATTGCAACAGGCTACCCAGCAAAGTGGTGGAGTCACCATCCCTGGAGGTGTTCAAGGAGCATGTAGATGTGGCACTTGAGGACACGGTCTAGTGGGTATGGTAGTGTTGGGCTGATGGTTGGACTAGGTGATCTAAGGTCTTTTCCAACCTTAGTGATTCTGTGATTCTTTAAAAGGATCCTTTGTAGACCAATTCTTGATATTTCCTTAAATAGTCAGACTCACTACGTAGACAAAATAGTCTGCTCCCACTAGCAGTCAACCCAAAATCTTTCTTGACATTTCGTGTTTTTACTACAGTTACAAAACTGTGGGCTTCTTATGGGAACCTGGGCTCAAGAACTGGGTTTATAACAATGCAAATCCTTGCTGGTGGGTCCGTCTGGACTGAAATAGCTAGGTATTCCTGCAGAGGAGAATATCTCCCTTCCTTCTGAAACATGACAGGGTCACTCCAGCTTTTCAGAAACCCATCCTATTGACATTATATAGACTATTACTTCCAAATCTAAGCCTGCCTTTCTGGGTCAAGCTTATGGAGAAGCTTACCAAAGGCTACCTACAAATGCAGATAATTAGAGTCACAGTTTAGATCCAGTATGGTTTGGATTCAGGCCAGGACACGTTACTTGTGGATAAATTGCCCTCTGCAGGGCTACAAGTAAATACTGCTCTTAGATTTTTTGTTTATTCTTGACCACAGACTGCTGCTCCTTTTTCCAGGACAGTATGTCAGCATTTGAGCATAATGCATCCAAATGGTTAAAACTATCAGGAATGCACATGGCTCACCCTCTGTATCTAGGTTTTCTGTATTTCTAGAATCCTAGTAGGCTCAATTAATTCCTAAAACCCTTTTCAACCTTTATTTTTTGACCAATAATGAAGAAATTACACAGATACTAGGCAAAAACTTGAATAGTAGTACTATACAGATAATAGATTATCCTTCTCTCATTACCATCCCAAACCCAGTGTTTGGAAGAGATTAGTTCTTAGATGAAGAATGGCTGATTTAAACCACACCTAAACAGACCATTAGTTTCATAAAAAAGGCGTTAAATATTTTTAGGTTAGCAGGCAATTGTGCTGGGAAAGGAATACTGATTAGGGACTCACCATGACATCGTGAAAATCTTAGCTTAATAACAGAACTATCAATTTGCAGACAGTCACTTCCCAATATATTTGTTAGCAAATGCAATTAAAATAATTCAGGAATACTACACTGCAAGGAGTACTTGTTCTCTGTTCTACTGATGCATATTTATTAGACACAGTGCATGCACAATGCTTCCAAGTGGTAATTAGGATACTTCTCAAGTAGGCATGACTTTTTAATAGACTTGTAAGACTGGGTCCATCTCATCTAATTTTGGTACATGAATAGTCTCAGTAGTGATCTAGGCTCCTCTGTTAAGAGTGATCTGACAGAAATTAGCATGCAGGTAAGGATTGCAGCTGCAGTCACCTTGAAGTCAGAACAAAGATAATTATTTCTGTTTTGATCCCTATTCAGTAATATTTCCAGAGTGGTAATCTATCACAACACCAAGAAATAATTTCCTTCTACTTTAGCCTTCTGAAAGCTAGAGAGGATCAGTGACAGGACTCAGCTCTGAGTTAAGAGACTTAAACCTAAAGGGTAGACTAATTTGCTTAAATGTAACTCTCCAGTACCATCTGAGGTACGTGTGCAATCCACTCAGCCCTGAGATGGTTGTTTTAGATGCCAAACTACGAGGTTTCCAGCTATAGCATCATGAAGCAGGCCAATGGGACAGAGGAGCTATAGGAGTCTTGTACCTTTCCGTAGTGAGAGATGGAAAAGGCATCCCAGTCATCTAAGATGTGACAATAAAGGAATAATTAACTGAGACCTATCACTTGTGATCCAGATACAGCTCTTTGCACTCAGTGCAGTAATTTTCTTAAAGGTAAAGTTCTGGTGTCTGGTGCCATTTTAGAATTTTTAGGATATTCTACCTAACATGCACCTAGCCATTTCAAATGCTTTGACATCTTTGAGACATCTTCAGGAGGTTGACAGTACATGGGATCTGCTTGAATTGGTAGGTTTATGAGATGTAGGACATGCATCATTGAATGAGATGTCTCTGTCCCAGAAGCTGAATCTAGGTGGGACTTCCATTAGCTATAATAGGAACTTAGAAACCTGCCTCACACATAGCTATTTGTGTGTGAACTTTTATATTTAGAAATTCTATCATCTCAGAAAGACATTGACCCCAGCCTACTTAAAGACTATGAAAAAAGACCTAATCTCTTCACACTCAGTGTAAAATATTGAAAACTCCAAAAAGAAGATTCATCCCAGTCCTAGTTCTAGAGAATGAAGTTCTCTAGACGTACCAGTTTTTCTAAGGTTACCTATTATTTTTATTTCTTTTTTTTTTTTGGCATCCAGTGTAATAGACAGTTGGTAGTATTTAAAATAAAGAAGGTATTTTTCCTTTGAAACTACCATAGTTTGTGAAAAAGCAAAGCATCAAGAAGTGTTGATAAATGCATTTTGTCATAGTTGATAAAATACATATGTCTCACATCAGTACAATACATAACATTATAACTGCCTGTTGGTTTCATAAATGTCTCAGAAAAAATGCAAGAAACCAGCTTCTTTATTTCTTTATTAAGTCTCTCTAGAAAGATGAGTTTTCAAGAAGATTTTAAAGTCTTAATTCAATCTCAACTGAACTTTCCAGTTACTTAGTGGGGGAAGAGTAAGTATAGCAGCCTTCCAAAAGGCTTGGGGAGAGAAGAAAAAAAAAAAAAAAAGTGAAAAAAAAGAATTGGAACCAGGCAAGCGATTTTTAAAGGTGCAGCAAAAGATGGTGTTAGAAAATGGTTTGGTCACAAAACCCATGGTATTAAGCAGTGAGCTTACTTTCTACGTAAACGTTCAAGTATTTGGTTATCATAATATCTGAAAGAGATCCCCCAGCCAGAGTAGGAGGTGAGTGATGTGTGAGATACTCTTGTTTTAGAAGGAGGCTCGCTGGCGACATAAGGAAAGCAAATTAAGTGGGCTTTAGTATGCCTGCGTGATCAGTGCTTTGCAGTCTGGCCTTTTCTGGGAAAGCCTTTGAGTCTGACATTTCTCCTCTTCAGGGATTGAACACTGTCACATTTGAAATCAGTAAAGTGAGAGCAGCTCTGCATATTTAATTGATGGCCCAGGAAGGCTGGCAGTAATATGAAACAGACCTAGAAAATACATCTCATGAATGCGTGAGTGCAAAATGCAAAACTCAGGTCCTTGATGCTGGATCACTCACTGTCACCAAAGGATTTCTTCAGGGTTCACGGCATTTCTTTCAAGACTGAGTTGTAAAAGCAAGGTTCCTAACTTCAGGACACTGTCTGTAGTGATTTCACCTAGCTGTCCTGCCTGCTTAGACACAGAAACTGCACTGCAAAACAGCCTGGTGCATTCCTCCCAGCATAAAGCACCGCTCGTCTTCGCTGCAAAACTGACATATGTAGGACTGAGGGAATCTCAGACAGTACAAAAATCCCTTTAGTGAGAGTACAAACACAACTATTTTCTGTATCTGCAAATAGGAGGAGTGCAGACTGGGTCCCATTTCAGTCGCTATTCATCACGTCTACTCTAATCCTTCCCATTTGTTTCCTCTTTCCTCTTCAATAGAGAATCAGCAGCCAGAGGCAGGTACCAGCCTCCAGAGCACTGCAAGAGAGAGAATCAGTTTTCCTGCAAAGGGGTCAGCCCCGACGTGACACATAAGCATCCTCGTGCTCATCGCCTACGTACCTATCATTGCGTCTGAGCAGCAGAGTGTTTGATAAGCTATCTGCTGCATGAGGAGGGAAAGTACTGAGCTGGAGCGAAGCCGGAACACACATGATGCCCCATGAATAGTGAAGCTGCCTGCTAGTTCCTGACAATAGACTTTCATAATGAACTGCATGAGGTGATTCACAAATGCCGCTTCCAATTAAAAATAACACTTCTGCAAGGGCAAATGAGTGAGGTAACGACTGTAATTCTAATCAAGCTGGAGCAGCTGCCTCATTAGTATATAATCCTGGAAGAAAGTGCTGTTATGACCTGTGCTACTACACCTTAACCTCTTCCTTCTGGACCAAAACAAACTTCATCCCCACAAAAAGCACCACTGGTTCTTCAGGGATACAAGTCTAACTCATAGTGAGATTAAGCAGATATTTTCCCTGTGAGACCTATAGTTGTACAACAAAATAGAGTGCAGTCATTTTAAAAGAAGATTTGATGGAGATAAAAGGCATTAAATCCAACATTTTTTGAAAATTCACCTTTTCCTTCAAATTTTCTAATAGTGGGGTAAAAAAGGTAAAAACTTTTTTTCTTATGTTTCAGAAAAAAAGGAAGTTTGTTTCTTAAGAGAAAAAGTCAGAAATTTAGGAGATTTCTAATCACCTCTCAAGTTTTCACATAGAATGGTTCTTTAATAATAAGCAGCCTTTCAGGGACTGGATCTGCAGCAACGCTATTGTCTCTTTCTGTCTTAATGCCAGAGAAAACCCAGTTGCGCTTACATTCAGGGATAACTTTCATGATAGAAACAGAGAAATTCAATCATGTTTTCATTCATTTCTTCCTGGACTCGCAGTTGAGAGGGACTCTCAACTCCAGGTGACACCTCAAGGTCAGCTCCACTGAAGCAATTGAAGGGTTTGCTTTTAACTTGGTAGAAGATCAGCTTCTTCAAGTCCCTGTAAGAACATTTCAACATCCAGCCCACATCACAGAACATCAGGGATGGCATTAAGGCTGGGGGAAAAAAGAAACTCTGCAAGTGAGGACTGAACTGGCATTTCTTCAACAGATGTTTAAAATGACAGATGTTTTCTTAAGCCACAAAGCTCCTGAAGATTTATTTAGGAGATGAAACACAAACTGGTGATACCTGAATGCTCAGTAAACTCCCAACACTCCTGGTGTGGGCTCAAGTTGGAAAGCTGACTGCTCATTTTCTTTTCAGAAGAAGAAGCTCTGTTGCTTATTTATATTTGCATGAAACCCCAAATTTCCTTCCCTCCATCCCCCACATTAACAGTATCTGGTTCCTTTTAAACCTAAATGCCTATGGAATCAATGTAGTAAATGCTGTTGAGCAGACTTGCCTTTGCTTTTTTGTAACAATGACATCTAAGTCAAAATCAGTTAATCCTCTTGGTGAACTTTGAGCCCTATATTTCTGTAAATTAGCTTTCTAACAAAAGATCTCTTCAAACTGTCATGTCTACTCGGTTTGAACTCTTAGTTTATTTAATCTAGATTATCTGAGAACAGAGTTTTGTGAGGGTTTTTTAAATAAAAAAGAAACCCAACATTCAATTCTTAATTAAAAGTCTCAAACAGCACACTTGATGTATATTTACAGGACATGCAGAAACACATGGCTTCAGTTCAAATATTTTTAGAGCTAAGTTAGAATGAAATTGGACAGAAGTAGTGTTATAGCTCTCTTCTGGGGTTTGGAGTCCAATGATTACGACCACAGCTGGAGTCCTCACCCCATATTATCTGCCTCCTTCCCTGTGATTGTCAGGGAAAAAACACCTTGATCAAGGACGGGGACTGAGCCAAACCCACAAGTTTCTCTTTACCTAAAACCAAACATTCAGGTGCCAACATCCTCAGTCATCTGGGTATGCCATGCAACCAACAGGCTACCTGGCAGACCACTTTCTCCGTTGAATTTCCCAAATTCTCTCACTTTTCTTCAGCACTATTTCCCTTCCAGTACACAGTACATGTGTGTAACTCACCCCAGTTTTGAAACACACAATGAATCAGAATAAGCAGACTTCACCAGCTTTTAATTTCTTTTCTTTCGCTTCCTCATCTCTTCTGTGTCACATGCAAGACACTGTCCCTTCTCACCTCACAGACACAGCTAAGCAACCTCCTATTTCACAAGACCATTGCTGGTAGTTACATAAGGGCAGTTTGCACACTACAAGATCTCAGACTGTGTCGAGGTAGCTTCTCTGAGTGCCCATGTGTTTTGCGAGTCATACACTTTTGCCATGACTCCCTGGCCTTTAAACAGCTGAACACAAGCTCTGAGTGAAGCAAAGAATGACACGTCACCCATGATGGACAGACAACTGTGAAGAGAAGAATTAGCTTAATGATCACCCACTTCTTAGAAGAATATTAGCCATACCTAGCACCTTTTAGCTTACTGGTCAAGAAATTAAACATTTTAGCCCTCTTTGAAGGATTATAATTTTTTTTTTTAAGCTGGTTGCTTATTTTCTATCAGGAAATTAATCTCTGGGCAAGTAGAAAGAGCTGCAGTGAATCAGTATCAGTAAAGGAATTTTAAGCAAATACAGTTTATTTCAGAAGGGATGGGCTGAGTATCATTTACCTCAACCCTGCTGATAAACAGGGTCTTGTTGTGATAAGATTACTTTCTTGTATCATTGATACTATTCTACCCTCTACCACTACCATAAAAGGAGGAGGTTTTTCAGGCATTTGAACACTGACATTGATTCATGAAGGTTTCTCCATTCCAACCACGAATCATATTTCCCAGTAGAAAATGGAGCAACATTAATTACAACAGCAAGATTTCTACACTGAGATATATAATTGTCAAGACTGAAGCACACATTATATTTTAAGATCATGCACAACATACTCTTCTGACACAATCCGTAAACCAGATTCTTGATCTTTTTTTGTTATTATCATTTCATCCCTGGGAAATTTAAGATACATTTTTTCTAAGAAATTAAATATGCCTGGATTGTTCTCTGGCACTGGAGCATGGAAAAAAAACCCTACAGTCATACTGTTAAACTCAGTTAACATTCAAATCAGAGTAGTGACATCCAAAGTGCTT
This sequence comes from Eurypyga helias, assembly GCF_000690775.1. Taxonomy (NCBI): domain Eukaryota; kingdom Metazoa; phylum Chordata; class Aves; order Eurypygiformes; family Eurypygidae; genus Eurypyga; species Eurypyga helias. The sequence continues at coordinate 10,612 of NW_010254737.1, read as the reverse complement.
GTTAGGAATGGTTCTGAGCTATCTCTTGGCCTCCGACCTTGATCGCAGTCATGCTGGAGTCCATTCTATCAATTTAGGAGTAGAGACAATGACTTCCAGTACCTACAAATTCTCCCTTATTACTGTTAAAATTAATTTAACAGTAGAGACTCAGCCTCAGGTTTCAAACAAAGGCAAGAAGAAAAGAGACCTTCCTTTCCGGTGGTTACAGATGTTCTCCATAGGTAGAAGCTGTATTGGTAGAATGTGGCGATTGATACTGTTAACCACCTGCGGCCCTGACCCTCAGTGTAGTCACTCTTGCAATTCAATTAACATTTCATTTGCCTACTTTCATGCAAGAGGGAGTATACAGAGATTTCAGATAGATTGTTCTGCCTAGGAAAGGTTTTGATGAGTACCTATGAGAAATTTCTGGGGCTCAGTATAGGTCGCAACACAATTTTTGGTGTTGATAATTGCACATCCATGCACAGAAACAGGAATGACTCCACAGTGGTACCCACTTTGGGGTGTATGAGCACCCTTCCTCCAGTGCAGGTTTATTTACAGGGTTGCCAGCCTGGAAACCCTCATAGAGTTTCTTCATATGGAGACAGCCTGCAACCATTGTAAAGTTGCCAGGGACAGAGCACATCCCTGCATCTCAGAGCCCACATGAGTAACTGGGACCTTTTCTACACCCAGGAACTCTGATCTGCTATAACATTCAGTGGTTTGTCACCTTCCCTGAATAAAGATGTGTCAGAAAGAGTATTTTCATGGTAAAACTGGCTGTGGGGAGAGAGATGGTAGGGGACTGCACTTCACTTTCATCTCAGTTCCCTAGGGCTGGTTTTACTAAAAGCAAGAGATGGGAAACACCACTGTCTGCTTTGTTCCCAATACTGGCTCTGTCAGCAAGCCACCCGCTGTCTTCATTACTGTCTTGAACTTTTGCCTGTCTCTGGATATTTTTCAGAAGGGCCAGAAGAACTCAGCCTGTTGAATGAATTTCCCAGCTACAGGCAATGGCTTCCTTCCTTCTAAAGGGGAGGGAGAACACTGACATGACTAGTTTCTGATGTGAGAAGGTTTGATCCTTTTGGCTGATACCTGTCAATAACTGCTTGATATGTCAAGCAGTTATTGCTTGACAACAACATCAATGGAGAGATATTGGTCAAACTGATGCCCAGGCTATTGAAATTCCTATCTTTTTATAGACTAATCTAACCTTAGAGCTAGCTGAGAGAATCTGGAAATACCTGAACATGAGGAAAAATATATAAAAAGAAAAAAATTAAAGCCAAATAGAGACAGATTTTGTATGGTGCTTTCAACTCATTCATACCTGAAGTGTGTCAGCAGGACTTTTGAAATAGACATCTTCAATGCAGGTGACACATGCATTTAAGTTTCTGCTGTCACAGCTTTCAGGAATAATATGTCGACAAACAATAAATTACAGAGAATAAATGAAAGGCAACATTGGCACATTACTTGTAGCATAAATTGTTGACAGAAGTATGTAAATGGAAGTGCTCTAGAGGTTATGAACAAGGGCAAAATATGATCTGGGATCTTGCCTTTTCACCATGATGAATTGTTGCCTTCCATTGTTTAATTAAAAAGGGCAGATTTCTATTCTTTCAGCATCACCATGTCATACTGCAGTGTCTCACAGTTTATCTTCAATGCAAAAGGAAGTGCTTACAAATCAAGATCATTAAATTTAAGTTAATAAGTGACAAAACACTCTCAAGTTCACATTGATTTATCTAATTGCAATAAACCTCAGCTGGGGGACCTACACCAAAGTAGTACTACAAAGTTTTTGTCTTCACTAAGGTTTTACAACTAGGCAACTCAGGACATGCTTCTTGCAGCAAAGAGTCGAGGTGGTGTTTTTAAGACAGGAAATGGTTGAAGGAGAGATTGGCCCTGGAGGTAAGTAAAGCCAACAGTTCAGTTCTCCAGCATGTACAGAACACAGTCAGGTATCATAGTCTTTTTGCAGAAATTTCAATGATCTACCTCTGCAGTGGGCCCCAAAATAATCCTGAGAATATTTGGCAAAGCTGTGTATGCATACATATGAATATGCCTTTCACTAACTTAAGAATTTGTTGATTTTAAGATTAGTAATACTTTCTCTGCAAAAATGTACATAAAAATAAAGCTGCCTTTATGAGAGGAGTTGGAGCCAAGAGTCATAAGTAATCGTATGATCCTAAAAAATTTGTAGCTGATGCAGAAATCATTAGTGAAACCCTATGTAAAGGCCTATGCCCATACAAGGGAAGTTTTGCCCTACATTCTTGTGTATACATAAATTTTCTCTGTCCTTCCCTCTCACATTTATTTTCAGAAAAGCAAAGAAATAATTAACAGTCAATTGCATTACCTAGGAAAGACATTGTACTGTTGAATATGTTTATGGAAATAAGGGATAATTAATTTATCATCAGGTTTATGCTAGCAATAAAAAATATTTATTTGCCTGGAAGTATTTTCATAGACTTGAATATCTGATTAATAATAAGAGTTATTAATATATTTAAAAAATAGTAAAATGTTCTAATCAGTTTTTACCACTGCAAACCTACAATAGTTCTGCTGTTACGAATGTATGTATTCTGGATTTATGCCAGAAAAAAAGATACCAGCGTCTGGCCCAAAAGAGGACTTCAGGAAAGGAAAGGTCACTGTCAACTCTAATTTTATGCCCAGTGTGATGAATTATTGGCACGAACAGCAACCACTTAACCTTCTAGCTTTCATTTCACTGCACAAACATTAATGGATTTCTCTTAACCCTTGTGTGAGGAAGGTCACCATTATTCCAGTTTTAAAGATGAGGAATTGTGCAGAGAAAAGCAAATTAAAGGATTTTTACACTTCTGAACCTGACTCTGGCTGCTAAATTAGAAGGAATTTGTCTCCCATGACTCAGACCCATGTATATGGTTATGATCTACAACCTACCCCTTTGCAGGAGGTCAAAGAGACTGGGAAATGGGCTCTGTGGAGATGCTGGTTCCATTGAGTTATGAAGTAGATACTAAATTCATATAGGGGTGAAGATATTAAGAGACCTAATCCTTCCTCAACTTTACCTCCACCTCAGCTGGGTGCATCACATGTGTTTGTGGGAACTGCCCCCTCAGCCCTGCTGGCTGTGCCCACCTCTTCTCCCTCCTCCGAATCAGCCACACTGATGCGTGTGTCAGAAAGCAAAATGTCTGAGCTGTAGAAGCCCAGGGAAGGATGGATGGCCTCATAGACAGCATCAGAGATCTGTGTTCAGTTCTACTTATTCAGATTTTGGGCATTTCTTAATTAGCTTTGATCACCTGTGTAAAACAAAGTAGTAAATCTTTCTACTGCCCTTGGTCTTGTATGCTGAATTAGGAGTTTCTCTGACAACAAGGCTGTATTAAACACTTTGCTCAACAAAATCTTAACAGTTGTAGAGCTTTGGGACTGCTCTTGATCCATTTTCCATTCAACCCATAACAAATGTTCATAAATGTGAGACATTCAAATCCTGATTTGCAATCTGAAGTCACTCCTTTGCTTTTGGGTATTGGACTGTTTTAAACTTTGCCTTTGTTGGGGGGCCACCTCACACAGAATAGAGCATCCACCTCAAATTTATTTAGGTATAGAAACTGAATAACAAGGAAGTAGAAAATCAGTCTAGAATAAAAGATTTTTTGTGTTCCAGCACAATTTCTTACATTCAGAAGTTTTATTTTATGAAATAAATACTCTTAGGTTGACCATGTGACAACACTGACGTTTAACTGTATCTTGACAATTCCTGTTTGAGGGTTACCAGTGTGTGGAGGAGCACCTCTGCCTCTGTCCTTATGGCTGTGGCAAGATGATTACTACATTAATACCATCAGCAAAGGTAGAGCATCCAGGTTACAGGAAGGAAAATGCAGCTTTGATGCCTCTGCACAGCAGAGGCCTTTCCAGATGAACAGGATCTCACGAAATACCCTTTAGAGATCTAGGCAACTGGCTGTGTCACTGACAATCTTAAAGTCAGTAAAGATCACCTTTGAGATCTTGTGGATTAAAACGCTACTCTTGTCCTTGGTTAAGAATTTGGGCATTTCTGCTTTCCTTCTTAATCTCATACCCATAGTCCATGTAAGAGTGAAGGTTACAAATCCTGGTTTGATGACTGGCTCACTCTTCTGCAGCTGAGTGAGCCCACCCTCAAAGCAAGACATTTAGTCCTACCCTGGGTACCAGAGTCTGGACATTGACTTAAATATTTTATCACATTTTATCTTTATTTACATAAATTAACTCAGAGGAAGATGATCCTAGGCTTGTTTCTTCCAGAAAATTTCCTTTGCAGGAAGATGTCAGCATCAAGCTAGTGTAGGTCACCAGTCCAGATAACTCCATGAATAGTCAGGATCATTTGAAGAGATAGGAGCTCACTCCTATCTTGGTTTCTCTTCTTGCATATCCTTGCCATCTACAACTGCACTACCCACACACCAGAAAAGCAGCCAGCACTATCTGATCATGCCTCAGTGTCAATGAACATAGTTACCTAGTTCAGAGAGAAAGTCTCTTAAAAAGGCTAAAACAATTGAGCCAGAGAATTAAAAATCGTTTAGACTAGCTTGAATTTCTAGAAAAAATATTGGAACAGATAATCAAACTACTAGCAAGCACTTGGAATTTAAAGCAGTGCTCTGACTTTACTGGAAAGGTTGCATTTAGAGTGGTATTTTAAATAAACTGCAGTCACACACAGGTCAGCATTTGCGCTAAATGTCTCTGGAGATTGCTTCGCAATCCAAAAATAAATTCAAGCCAAAACCCCAAATTCTCACAGCAATTACCTTCATTTTAGCTTCTTCCAGGTGTAGAACTCCTAACACATTGAATTAATTCAAGAAATACTTATATGAAACATGTAAAGCTAACAGGAAAAAAACCTATTTCAAATAGTGAAATAGAAATCCAGTGGAAGTTGCCAACTTTTTTTCAGGAGAGCAAAGATCTACATAATAAATCTCAACAACAGAGCTGTACTTCTTGCTCCCACCCATAACACATATGTTTTCAATGGCTACACATTTTTACATGATCATACAAGTATGCAGAATTACTGGTAGTGTACAGTTTAAGCTTCAGCATCTGAATGCACATTTCAATGTAACTGAGGACCTTTTTATCATCCACTCTTGTGATTTTATCAGTGTGGAAACAGATTTGTTTGAAGACTTCAGAACATGCATGGAAATAGGCCAGTAAAAACGTCGGTCTAACTTCACCCAAATGAGACAACACATGACACTTTTTCTAGGAACAAAAATACTCTATTTTTTCCAGTAAGAAAGTTTTTAGGTTTAGAGTTACTTATGTGGCTTGACAGAAAGGACCATCTGACAGGTAATGCTGTGACGAAGGTCTGACATGTTCTAAATCCTGCTGTTTGCTGCATCAGCAAAATGGTGGAATGTGTATTAAACCACAGTTTTGTAATTTATGCGATGACAAAGAAAGCCACAGAAAGCCAATGATTCATTGCATTATAATTGTCTATCAGAATGAAGGGTACTGAAAGCCTTGGGAATGAAAAGAATGTCTCCAGACCTGTCAGAAGAATACTCCAAGACATGTATACAATAGTAAATAAACAAGACCAGGTCTCAGGTTCAAAACCTTGGCCACGGTTGTTTGCGCTGTTTAATTGCTGGCATGCTCTCTAGCCCATATTTGCCCTGGGTCAACCAGCAACGCCTGGAATGATGTGAAAAACAGGACATGCCAAGCACCATTCCCAATAGGCAGGCAAGTTGCAGCCAACTTTTTTTTGTGGGAAAGTTTAGCTGTAGAAGAAGGTTCTAGCTTGTTTTATTTAGTAGTACAAGTGTCAGCCTCATCAGCCAATTGACTGGGTAAAGATCGGGACTGTCTTGCAAACATTTTTCAGCATTTTGACACAACTATATATGGGGAGGCATGTGCGCATTTTTGTCACACCATTTTATCTGTCTCCTTTCATAGTGAAGATGCTTTCAGGACAGTTTGAATCAGTAATTTAGACTACTTCATTTACTTGCAATTGTTAAACATTCATAACAAAAAAGAATTACAAGTTCAATTCCTTTGTTATTAGATTCATCTGAGCCTAGCTCCACAGATCACAAGAAAAGATATTGTGACCCTTCTTACCAGCTCTTTCTGTATTTCACAGTTTACTAATTTTCATAAATACCAGAAAGAACAAAAATGTTAAAGGGTGCTCAGTAATTTCTGAAGTATCCATGCTGAAAAATCATAGATGATGATTACCATCAGAAGCTCCTCTTATAGAAGCTGACACAAATGTCAGTCTTTAAAATATCTCGATGGAAGAAGAGTTTTCAATAGAAGGCTGAAAAACACTGATAATTTTTCAGACATATTTGTCAGCAGAAAATGTCAGTTTATTCCCAATCTATCACCATATTAGTTTATTACTCTGCCAATATGAACATTATTAATTAAGAACATGTCTGCTCAGTAAATGAAAATTAAGCCTGTACTACAGTGGGACTGAATGTAAATAATATGGAAAACCCAAGTACCCAGTGATAAGCTATAGACAAGCTGGAGTCCAACTCTTTCTCAGAGTTGCTCAGGGAAAGATGAGGCAGTGGTCACAAATAGCACCAAGAGAAATTCTGAATGGATATAATGGGGGAAAAAATGTCAAAATTAGCATGGTCAAACATTGGAATAAGATATCCTGAGAGACTCTGGTTGGAGCATGTCTTTCCTTGGAGATATTCAAAACTTGACTGGACAAGGTCCAGGGAAAACTAATGTAATTTTGTAGCTGGCACTAGTCTGCGTAGGCTATTAGATCAGATGAGCTCCTGACATCCTGTCTAACAGTTTGTTTTTTTCTCTGATTTTGGATTCAAATATCAAAAAATGCATTAACTTCAGGCTGTGATTAAAACAAACTAGGTAAAAGGTTAATCTGGCAATTCTCCATAAAGCAAAACACTAGGTATTATTGGAGTCTGAGAGCTCTTCTTATACCACTGATGTGCAAGAGCCTGTCCAGATATACCAAAGGATAGTTTGTGCTCTGAACAACTCACTCTGTTACAACTAATATACAACACTTAAACAGTAATTTCTAATTGAGTGTAGGCATATACTATGTAAATTTTTAGGTCTCAGCAAGTTACCTTAGACTTTTTTTACACTGTTACCAGAGCTTATAGCTGAAGCTTAAAATAGTTTACTGGGGACTCATCCTATGTTACAGTGGAAATATTTTTTTCAGGTGAATCACATCCTAAACTTCACTGGATGCAATGACCAGAGTGCCACTGACTGTACTAGGAGGTTTGATGTGGACAAGTACATTCTAAACACATAACATTAAAATGAATCTTGTCCAAAACACTTTATAAAGGAGTTAGAATCATAGAATGGTTTGGGTTGGAAGGAACCTTAAAGATCATCTAGTTCCAAACCCTCGGCCATGAGCAGGGACCCCTTCCACTAGACCAGGATGCTCAAAGCCTCATCCAGCCTGGCCTTGAACACTTCCAGGGATGGGGCATCCACAGCTTCTCTGGGCAACCTGTTCCAGTGCCTCACCCTCTCTATGAAGAATTTCTTCCTAATATCCAGTCTAAACCTCCCTGAAGAAGATCAGTGTGACTAACAGAGTTGAAGATCATTGTGATTAACAATATTCTAAAGTAGAGAAAATGGAGCTCAAGATCGTGGTGTGTTTCTCTCGAGTCACATGCAAACTGTGTGAGTGCAATTCAAGACTTCCAACATCCAGTTTATCATGCTCTCCCATAGATTGCACTGCTGAATAGTACAAGGGTTATGACAAGAAAAGAGACAAGTCTTTATTAAGTGTCATCCATTGCTCATTGATGTTAATTAAAGATCTGGAAGACTGTGCATGACTTGACTATGATTTAGAAGGAAACTGTCTTCATACATGGCCGGCTAATAACATTGGCAGGCGGGAGCAACAGTGAATATATTACTTGCTACAGTAACCTAGAGACATTACCATGTCTTTTTTAAAGAGGTATATAAAACCACAGATTTTGGATTAGTATTAAAATCGTAGAAATAAGGAAAAGAAACACTAAACTTCAAAGTTAAAGTGCAAGAAAATCCATTCCTGAGATCTTTGATACTCAGCATCTCTATTCACTCCACCATTTAATCCATTATTTAATTTTTTATCTTAATGTAGGTTATATTGACCATCATAACACTTGTGTGCAATGTATGTGTGGACTGGAATAGGCTGGGAACACATGGAATAGACCACTGCAACCCTGACAAGTTTGACAAAAATTTCTTTCAAGTTACAGTTTCTTCTAGGTTCAACAACTTTGATCCATTGGGTGATACCCAAGCCCTGGCCTATCAGACCAGTGCAAGTCACAGTACCTGATGCAATAAGGAGGTTAACATGTACTTTGTAACCAAGTTCCCCAGTAAATTTTATTAAAAATCGTTATCTTCTTCTGCCTTCCCTTACTAGTCTGTAGGTGTCAAGGTCTTTGATCAACTGCACTGGCATGAGTAGGATTTACTTGTATTATAAAACTAATGAGCTTTTATTTACACTGAGGCAACACAGCAGCAGTACAAAAAATCTCACAATTTCTACATATATTAACTAATACTGAGACTTCAAGGTTTCCTAGAAAGCAGATCTAACCATCAGTATCCAAATTTCCACAACCAGCTAAAATTCAAATCTAAGTCTGGCAAACATGCAGACAATCTTTCTTTGTGGTCTACCCTACAGAATAGAGGCCATTTCTTTATCCACCTAAATAACACCAGCTGGATTTAGGTCTTAAATTAATGCAAATTCTTTGGCAGTTTGTACCTAGGTCTACATTTCTCTTTATAACTTCTATCTAGAAATACAAGGAAAGGAAACTTAAAACTACATGAATCCAGGTGAAATCAAATTACGAAAACCTCTGCCTATTAAACTTCTCCATCTGCTTCACCACTGAAACACTTTATTCTGCTTGTCTCTGTGGTGGGTTGACCCTGACTGGAAGCCAGGTGCCCACCAAAGCCACTCTATCATTGCCTTCCTAAGCTGAGCAGGGGAGAGGACATATAACGACAGGCTTGTGGGTCAAGATAAGGACAGGGAGAGATCACTCACCAATTATCGTCACAAGCAAAAAAGACTTGACTTGGAGAAAATGAATTTATTTTATCGCCAATCAAAGGTCAGAGTAGGATAATGAGAAATAAGAAACACCTTTCACCCCACTCCTCCCTTCTTCCTGGCCTCCTCCCCTTTAGCAGTTCAGGGGGATGAGGATGGGAGTTGCAGTCAGTTTATCACACATTGTCTCTGACGCTTCTTCCTCCTCACACTCTTCCCCTGCTCCAACATGGGGTCCCACCCAGAGGAGACAGTCCTGTATTAAATTCTCCAGTGTGAGTCCTTCCCACAGACTACGTTTCTTCACAAACTGCTCCTTTGCACAGTGCACAGTCCTTCAGGAGCAGCCTGTTGCAGCATGGTTTACCCATGGAGTTACATGTCCTGACAGCAAACCTACTCCAGCCTGGGCTCCTCTCTCTAAGAGTCTGCAGGTCCTGCCAGGAGCCTGCTCCAATATGGGCTCTCCATGGGGTCCACTCTTTCAGGTACATCTACCAGCTCAGGTGCGGGGTTGTTCATGGGCTGCAGCATGGATATCTCCTCCACCATTACCCTCCATGGCTGCAGGGGCAGAGCCTGCCTCATAGTTTTCACCATAGGCAGCCAGGGAATTTCTGCTCTGGCACCTGGAGCACCTCCTCCTCCTCCTTCTTCACTGATCTGTGTGTCTGAAGAGTTATTTCTCTTATATTCTCACTCCTTTCAATCCAGATGCTCTTGCACAGAGTTTTTTCCCCTTTTTAACTATGTTATCCCAGAGACACTACCATTGTTGCTGATGGGTTCGGTCTTGGCCAGTGGCAGGTCCATCTTGGAGCCAGCTGGCATTGGCTCTGTCTGACATGGCTGAAACTTCTAGCAGCTTCTCAGAGAAGGCACCCCTGTAGCACCTCAGCTATCAAAACGTTGCCATGAATACCAAATACAGTCTCTCAGTATCTCCATTGATAGTAGGATTGTTTTCTTCCCTCCACTGTGTCTCAGAAGAGTTGACTTGTTTTGTTCCAGGAAGAACACGACTCACGGGCTAACACAAAAGCCATCTCACTGAGCTAGTTGAGGTCTGTGCTGGATTCAGTCAGGAAAGAGATAACTCTCTTCACCGTGGCTGCTAGGAAGCTGTTCCTGGATGCAGAGAGCAGCACTGGTAAGTTCTTAGCTGGTGCTGGGGAATGCCTGCACTGAATTTCTGCTCTTCTGATACTGCAGCTGCGTTCCCAGCTCTCGCTGTCTCGCTACAGGCAGTGCAGGGGACACACAGCTCAGACAGCTGACCCAGACTGTCCAAGGGAGTGTTTCATTCCAAAGAGGTATTTCATCCATAATACGTCATGCTGGGGGCAGAAGTGAGGAGGGGGTCCGGTCACCATTGCTCTATTCCTTACTCTCTCTTGTTCGCACCCACACACTTGCTAACCCTCTCCC
>NW_010254736.1:0-5481 GCF_000690775.1 Eurypyga helias | reverse complement strand
CTTCTACCAATCGACCCAATGCCTTTCCCTGCTCAGGCCGCCGAAACAGGGGGCAGGAGCTGCCTGCTGGGAAGGAGGATGGGAAAACGGGGGAATTGGGAGCCAGTTTGCTGTCTGTGTGTTGGTTTCTACGCCTCTCTGCTGGGCAGTGGTGGAATTGCTGAATACTGTGGCAGGGAATGGCAGGTGGGCAGGAGCAGGGGCTGGCAGGAGCGAGAAAAAAAAAAAGTTTTTAAAAATGAAAATGCGAGTGAAAGAAATATAACTTTATCAAAATTTCTCAGTGTGGAATATCCCCAGCGGCCCTATGGCCAACGAAACTGGAGTCTGTGCTAACACCCTTGCCCTGTCCTGCCTGAGGGGGAGAGAATCAAATCTGAGGTTTTCATGAGGAGAATCACTGGAAGAAAAATAAGCTGGGAGTCCATGCCCTGCTCTTCCATATATCTAGATACATTGAAGAGCCGGAGAGGAGGCATATTAAAAAAAATTGCATCTTCTATATTTGTGTAAGGAAGTCCAGGTTGGGGATTCAGGTTTGGAGACATCCCAGATCAGTTTTTTTAGTCTAAGCTCAGCCAAAGGTTTCACATGTGACATGTGTATCATGGTAACCCCAGCCAGCAACTAAACACCACACAGCCGCTCTCTCACTCCCCCCACAGTGGGATGGGGGAGAGTTAAAAGGGCAAAAGTGAGAAAACCCGTGGGTTGAGATAAGGGCAGTTTATTCGGTAAAGCAAAAGCCGTGCACACAAGCAAACCAAAACAAGGAATTCATTCACCACTTCCCATGGGCAGGCAGGTGTTCAGCCATCTCCAGGACGGTAAGGCTCCCTCATCCATAACGGATACTTGAGAAGACAAATGCCATCACTCCCTCACCACCATATGCTGGGCATGACATCATAAGGTATGGAATATCTCTTTGGTCACTTGGGGTCAGCTGTCCTGGCCGGGTCCCCTCCCAACTTCTTGTGCACCTACTCGCTGGTAGGGCAGTGTGAGAAGCACAAAAGGTGTTGACTCTGTGTAAGCACTGCTCAGCAGTAACCAAAACATCCCTGTGTTATCAACACTGTTTCCAGCACGAATTCAAAACACAGACCCTTTCTACTATGAAGAACATTAACTCTATCCCAGCCAAAGCCAGCACAATATATTATTAACCCATCAGGGTGCCAGCTATATCTAGGCACTTCATATAGACAGATAAATTAATTTTACATAAATATACATAGGATAGGCTGAAATACAGGTCCCCAAATTGAATAATACAAGAAATTTGGATTCAGAGTGTAATTAATGCTTTTTCTGGGCACAGAATGGATGGCATTCCTCCTGTAACCTTCCTAGGGGCAGGCAGGACCTCCACCTGGAGTGTAGAGGGAATTTTTGCTGAAGTCTATGACTATGTAGGAGATGTGACAGTCCATATAAGATCAGCCAGTGCTACTGGGGAGAAGAACAAACACTTTCACAGTCCAAGGAAGTCGTAGCTGTATAAACACCCATTCAGACCAAAGTTGGGTGTCTCTGCTCAGATGGGAATGAAATCCATTTGTAGAAGAGAGGGCAAAAGACTGAAAGCTACTAAAGCACACATGCATCTGTGCTTGTCTGCTGTCCAGCACTGGGTGTTTCAGAGACTATGCCCAGAGGGCCACAAAGCATATAAGGACATTCACTCACGTATTGCAAAAAAAGCAGTAGGGAAAAGTAATCTCCTAGCCACTAATGCACAGAAACAGTCATTGTCAGTTGAGCAGTTGTTTACATATGTGTCAGGAGGTTCCATTTAGGTCCAAAGCCCAGACCCGATGCTCATGAGTCAGTGGCTGGGCTGACCTAGTGTGGTGGCTCTGAAGGAGCTGCTAAGGCACAGCAGATGAACAAGCTGCCTGAACAACAGCTCCTGCTAGCTGTTAACATTTCCCATGCCTCAGCTCATGTAGAGGCATTTTCTAGTTTGTGCCATGACTGGATGACAATAGCTTTTGGAGCTCTCGTGTTTCAACAGGTTGGTGCAGCTGGAGGACTAAAAATCCGTGGGAAATCATCCATTTAAAGATTTGCAGTGGCCTGTCTATGAGACAGCACATCCTCTTCAGTTTGCTCTCTTCCCTCTGATGGAAAGTTCTATGGAATAGAACTTTATACCCTGAAATGCTCCTTGACCCTAAATTTTGAGGAGGAGGAGCCATGAGGGAGAAGCAGGGACCTTTGTAGGCAAGGCCTGCCAGACAGCCCCGGGGAGACCTCAGAATCACAGAATCGCTAAGGTTGGAAAAGATCTATCAGATCAACCAGTCCAACCACCAACCCAACACTCCCATACTTACTAGACCGTGTCCTGAAGCACCATGTCTACACGTGCCTTGAGCACCTCCAGGGCTGGTGACTCCACCACTTCCCTGGGCAGCCTGTTCCAGTGCCTGAGCACTCTGTCCGTGAAGAAGTTTTTCCCAAAATCTAATCTAAACCTCCTCTGATGCAACTTGAGGCTGTTTCCTCTTGTCCTATCACCAGTTACCTGGGAGAACAGACCAGCACCCACCTCCCTACAACCTCCATTCAGGCAGCTGTAGAGAGATATCAGGTCTCCCCTCAGCCTTCTTCAGGTTGAACACCCCTGGCTCCCTCAGCCACTCCTCATCAGACTTATTCTCCAGACCCTTCCCCAGCTTTGTCACCCTTCTCTGGACAGGCTCTTGTCACCCTTCTCTGGACAGCCTCCAGAATCTCTATGTCCTTCTTGGAGTGAGGGGTCCAAAACTGAACACAGTTACTCAAGGTGCAGCCTCACCAGTGCCAAGCCCTCTGGTCTCCATTCCCAGTTCCCCAGTGGGGAAGTCTCCCTTCCCCACAAACAAAATGAAGATGCAGGTACATCCACAGTGAAATACCCAGTGATCACAGTACCCAGATATACCTGCCAAAGACCTGGACTCAACTTGCATATGTTTTGCATGTGAAACCAGAACTGCCCTCCAGGGGCAGTGCCCATGTGATTCACACAAAAGGAGCTATGGAAAAACGTGAGAAAACCAGTCAGCCTGCCAGCCTGCCCATATCGCCTCTTGAGCACCCCCCAGGTTCAGAACCAGGTTCTTCATCAGAGAGATGTGATGAGGACGAGGTGATGGGAAAGGGAAGTGTAACGGAAACAGTCAGACACTTGAAAGCAGCATCCTGAGATACTAGTCTTACAACAAACAGCTGGTGCATAGTAAATTCACGATATGTACATTTTATACTGTTTTCGTGAGGCACTCACATATGGCCATACCTGCTGCTGGGAAAACTGGAGGAAGATGATGAATTTCACACTGAGGGGTCCTCTGACAACAGATTACAAGAAATAATCACTAGCCAAATATTAGCCCTCAACAAGACATACAGATGACGTGTGATACTTTTTATTGGACTAACAATGAAAGACCTGTAAAAGGTTACCAGAGCTCTGCTTTGTAACTCACATATTATTATTAATTACAGACATCAAGCCTTTGTATGGAGAGATTGGAGCCTTTCACCCTTAGGAGGAAAAAGATGAATTGTAATTTCTTCTTATGACGCTCCTCCCACCTTCCACTGTGGAAGTGGTATGAGAAGACTGTAATATTTTTTTCTCCATTTCTCTCTTTGTCTTAAGTACCCAGGAAAAAACACCAAAGGTTTGAACCACAGAGTTGCAGTTCCCGGTTCTGCAGTGCCTGTTGATTTGATGGGTCAGACCGTAAAACAAATCTGACATGATTATCCTTGGTACCCAGGGGCCAGGATCACACGTCCCTCTGTGTGTGAGAAAGGCTATTGATTCGAAGGGTGAAACCACTGCTGTGTCTGCTCATGTACGTCAGGAATAGGACTGTTAAATCAAGGGTGTAAAAATAATAAGACACCACAGACATAGGTCAGGGGAATGGCCTGGGACCACTGATCCATAATGATGAAGAAGATAATTGAAACTTATCTGCAACTCCTTCGAGCAGCATCCACCAGCCTGCCTGGACCGTGTAAGAGGTGAGGTTCATTTCTGGTCTCCATGCCACTGTTTTACAGCCACTTCTTTCTTTCCAGGGTTACCAACAGACCATAAGAGAAGGAAGATAGCACAGGGCTGAGGCCATTCTAATTACAGCCAAAGCTGTTCAGATAGGTCCCTAAATGGCCTTAGTAAGTTTTTGTCACTCTCTTTCTAGGCATCAGGCTGGTCCTAACCCAGGCATCAGGTCCGCAAGGTGGGAGGCGGCTAGCGGAAGAAGAAACAATGTGAAAAACAGGTAACTGATTATGGGGGACAAACAGTGAAAAAGGGGTAGGAGTGTGAGAATCAAGGATTTGAAAATGGCTTAAGAAGGTACTGAAGGGCGACATGGACCATGGCACCTGGTGAGATGCCTTGACACTTCCTTGACCATTTGTCCCTTTCCCATATCTTATGGGTCTCCCCTCTGTGCCAAGCTATTCAGGACTGAAAAAAAAAAAAAAAGCATTGTGAATTCTGATGAACACTGCATCCTGGCTAATGGTTAAATTCACCTACGAGTCAAAATACCTGTAAGAGGATTGAGAGACACAGGTCTCGATGATCTCACAGGGCTTGACCTTCAAGATATGAGCCTGTGTCCCTGAAGCAAGTAAAACAAGATAAAGTAAAAGAGCCGATGTGGCATAAGGCAAGCATGAGAACCTGACCTCTTGATAGTAAGCAAGGAAGTTAGTGGATAAGGGAGTAACCAATCATATTAAATAGCAAGGCGCGTGGACAGCATATACTAACCAATAAGGCCTTTGCTTATGGCATGTGTATCCATGTGAAGCATATATAAGCAAGTGTATTGGAACAATAAAGGGTCTCTGATTCACCCTCTGTCAGAGTCCATGCATTCATCCGCTGCAAATATCTCCTAGTGATATTGTATGAAAAAAACTACAGCAGGCCTGTAAATTAATGATTTTCTAAAACAGACAGAAAACACTGAACGAACTCATGAAATCTTCCAAACACTGTCCAGTATCATGGAAGAGAGAAAGGTCACGCATTGTCCTTTTTTCTATATGAATTTTTTTATTTGGAAAAAAAAAAAGACTACAGAGATTTCCCTCACTACTTCAACTCAAACACAGCAGTTGCTTTGTTATAGATTAACTCAGGGCATCATCTTGAAAGCTGAAGGCAACCATGGTGTCTTTGGTGGGCTGCATTACTTGACATTGATGCTCACAGCATTGAAGCACAAGGTGAACCTGAGCAGCTTTTCATGCAGTCTGGAAAAATTTAGGATAGGAGCAAATGTGGCCTTTTCACCATAAATGTTTAAATTGTATAGTATATAATATAAAAATTTTTACATGCATTATAATATATACTTATGGTGTATGTCAAATATACAAATCATAGCATACACTACAAAATAGTTACAATGTAAAGGCCAGCAGTGCGAAACTACTCTACTGGGAGGATTTTGCAATTCA
>NW_010254735.1:0-6035 GCF_000690775.1 Eurypyga helias | reverse complement strand
GGGCGTGAGGTAGAAGCAAGCGGTCCCTGTGGATGAGGGTGTCAGCGGTCCCGCTGACCGTCTTCCCTCCGTTCTTGAGTGGCGAAATGTTTGAGCTTGTTTTTCTTCTCGTCTTGCTCTACTGAAAGTCCTTTAGTCTGAAAACGGTGTTTCCAGAGAGGGAACATCCGCTCTGCTCCCTGCTTCTGTACTCCGTGGCAAGTTCCTACTACGGCTATACATGAAATAACTGCAGTTGCCAGGTCTTTTTATTTAAAAAAACACAGATCCCAGAGTCACAATAATTATGAACAGTAAAAAAAAAAAAAAAAAAATCCTCTGCCAAAGGGGAAACGTAACCTGCCCACAGGCACAGCGTCTTACCTGCTTTTCTTGTAGGGGCAGAAACAAGTCCTTCCTCCCTGAGGGAGACATTCCAGCCTCGCAAAGCGATTGCTCTGAGGGCAGTGAGAGAGGTGAGCCGTGCCCTCTACCTAAAATTTAATCTCACGTAACCTTCAGAGGTAAAGAGGAAGAGATACGCTTAAAATGGTGCATGCACTATAGTGCTTTTAGCAATAAACACTCTTCTGCAGAACCGTAGGCTCCAATGAAGCATTACATAATATATAGCAAAAGATCGAGGTTTACAATTACTAAAAGCTCTGCCTGGGTCTCCACTGTAAGATCAAGGTTGTGGTAAAAGTGTTTGTGGGCAAATATATAGGCTTGTTTCTAAAACATGACAGAATTTTTTTAGACTGGCATCTTAATTAAGACTAAATCATGACAGTGCTGCAGGTCTGTTGAAAGACGGGCAGGCACAAAGTTTTCAGTGGTGAGGATTTTTAATTCCTCCCCACGGTTGTCCTTGAGCTACTGGAGAGAAGACAGCATCCCTTCATTTTGCATCCTCCAGCTGACCAGCTATGTGTTCAACTCCACCACCTTTCACTGGTTCATCCAAAACATAAGGAAAGGAAAAGCCTCAGCTAGCCTGTGCTTCTTGGCCTGCATGCAGCAAGCTTCTGCACCCACACCCAGAATCAACCAGTTCAGTCTCTGCCACCAACTTACTGGGCCCAGACTGGTCTATGCCTTCAACTGTCTTCAGGATGCTAGAGATTTCCTTCACCAGGTGACAATCCCACTGGTCTCTCTAGACAGTTCTTAGTCTAAACCACTTGCCTTTTTTTGCATTCTCGGAAGACATGAAAGGCTGGTACACCAGGGGAGCCAGGTTTCCTTAAGTCATAGTACACTTCATCAAGCTTCTATTTAAAGAATCAGTTGTATGGTTAAACACAAGCGTGAAAGTTCAGGGAATTTGCTTAACTTTGTGCTCTGCCAAGATTCTCTTTGGAAAGCCCCCGAGCTTTTCTGTACCTCAGTTTCCCAGCTGTATTATGGGAGAAGCATTTCTTACATCCCAGGGGTGTGTTATGAAAATATATATGTTACTGTTTATTATTTGTTTCATTAGTATGATACTATTACATAAATAACACACATAGATTAAATGAGAAGTAATAGGGCCCTTGAAATAGTGTACAAAAGAAAATGGGAGAACAATAAAATATTTTCTTAAAATCTGCAGTTTTAAGTATCAATGATGTAGTGATATTTTAAAAGCACACGGTGGGTACTTGGAAGACTGGATTTAATGTATATGGGAGGATTTTGCCCAAAGGGCAGACAAAAACCCTGTAGTGACAGGAAATGGGATGATGGATTTAAATTGAAAGCGGATGAATTTACGTTAGATATCAGGAAGCGATTCTTCCCAGGGGGCGTGGTGAGGCACTGGCACAGGTTGCCCAGAGAAGCTGTGGATGCCCCATCCCTGGAAGTGTTCAAGGCCAGGCTGGATGAGGCTTGGAGCAACCTGGTCTAGTGGAAGGTGTCCCTGCCCATGGCAGGGGGCTTGGAACTGGATGGTCTTTAAGGTCCCTTTCAACCTGTGATTCTATGATTCCATTCCATAATTCTATGATTCTATTACATGTGAGTTCTCATAGGACTGCAACAGTAAATGTCAAAAAAGATAATTTCTAGAATGCCTTAAAGACATGGGATCTTAAGACTTGAACTGGTATTTGTTGGGGTTTTTTTTACATACCAGACTCTGTGGATCATTGAAGCAATATTTTTATACGTGGGTTGAAAGTAAATCGATCTCACTCATTCATTCTCTTCAAGGCATGCTTCCTCATGGTATCATAGAATCACATCGTTCGGAATGGACCTCCAAAGCTCATCATGTCTAACCCCTGCTCAAAGTAGGGTCACTTAAAGCTGGTTCCTCAAGGCCTCACTGAGTCCAGTTTTGAATACCTTCAAGGCAAGAGACTTTGCAGCCACTCTAGTCCCCTGTTTTCAGTGTTTGACTACCCTCATGGTAATCTTTTTTTTTTTCCTTGTAATGAGCCAGAAATTCCCATGGATCCTTTGTGTCCCATGCCCCTCTCTCTTACCTCTTCTCCTTCCCTGTGCATTCACTACATCCTCTCATCAGGCAGCTGTGTAGACAGCAATAAGCTCCCTCCTTAGCTTTCTTTTTAGGCTGAATAGACCCAATTCTTTCAGCTTCTCTTCATACATCATGAGCTCCAGTCCCGTGGCCATCCTGGTAACCCTCCAATGGACTCATTCCAGCAGATCTATTTCTTGTACTGGGAAGCTCAAAACTGGACACTTGTAAGATGTGGTCTCACAAGTGCCAAATGGAGGGGAAGAACTGCTTCCCTTAACCTACTGGCTACACTCTTACTAACAACAGCCCGATGTGTGGTTAAGCTTCGCTGGCAGGGGGGTTGGAACTAGATGCTCCTTAAGGTCCCTTCCAACCCAAACCATTCCATGATTCTAGGAATTGAGTATGTTCAGTTGGCTTCAGTGCTCCCTAATTTCCGTGCTGGATACTGCTTCACTCCCATAGATTCTGCTACCTGGCTTGGGGAACTGGGAAGCCAAAGGGCAGACCGTATCAGTGAAAACCATGGGGAAAAAAGCAGTGAGTACCGCAGCCTTCTCTCTGTTCTTTGTCACCATGTCCCCCGCTCCATGGCGCAGCGGACCCATATTTTCCTCAGCCTTGCTTTTGTTGCCAGCATACCTATGGAAGCCTTACTCATTAACCTTCACCTCCCTGTCTATTTTCAGCTCCAGCTGAGCTTTGGCTGTCCTAACACCAGCCCTGCATGCTCAAACAAGGTCGCTGTATTCCTCTCGGGCAGCCCACCTGTGCTTCCACTTTCCGTACACTTCCTTTTTGTGTTGTAGCTCATCTGGGAATCCCTTGTACATCCGTGCTGGCCTCCTGCCACATTTGCTTGATTTTCTATACATCAGAACAGACTGCTCCTTTCCTTAGAGTAAGGTTGTTCTTGAAGATCAACCAGCTGCCCTTTGGCCCCAGTCTAAAGCAGTCTCCCATGGGATCCTGCCAAGAATCAACCAAAATATGCTTTCTTCAAGTCCAGGCTTGTGATTCTGCTACTTGCCTTGCTAATTTCTCTCCACATTTTCAACTCTACAGTCATGTTTGCTGCAGCTGAGACTGTACCTTCACATCTCTGACCAGTTCTTTCTTGTTTGTAACAGGCCCAGCAAGACATCTCCCCTGGCATCTTTCTTTCTTGGTGTGCTTCAGGCAGTCTACATAAAACAGAAGGACTTCCACCATCCTGGATCCTTCTGGTGGTGATTTTGGCAATCAGCTGGTACAGATAGCCCAATACTTTTTTCTCCAAGAGCAGGCAGGAGTGGATCCTTAAGAAGAAATAGTGCTGGTTTAAAGAGACAAAGAGTAAGCTCAGGGTGTCTCAGCTGTGTAGGTAACACTGAATTTTGCCATCCAAAAGGCAAAAGGGCTGTGCTGTGCCGGGGAAGGATGATACTTGAGAACTAGTGGGCAGGCAGATCCAGGAGCAGAGCCCTAGGAAACTAAGCTTGTTGTTCCCACTGCCACAGGGAGGATGGAAAAGGCTGGAGAGGTGTTCTCCCCGGGCTCTACCTGTTGCCCTTACCTTTTCCATTACTCAGTGGAACAGCTGAGTGACTGTTTAGAGCTCCAGCTTTTGCAGTGAGGCCATGGTCTTGTGCAGCCCCTGATATTATGGTGCCTTAGGTAACAGTTATTTTACCTACGTAGAGACAACCCTGCACCTGAATTACAAGATACCAGCATCTGCTGTATAAAAAGTGTTCCTTCTTACTGGTATTAACTGTTTTCTATGTGTGTATACATCAGAATTGCTGAATTAACTGAAAAAAAGGTAATTTTTAAATTGATAGATTGATGGGACAACATAGCCATGGCAACTGAGGTGGATTCTGTTCTGCTTCATGTACTCGCAAGAGCCCTGTCAGTGAATCTCCAATCACAGAGGCTGTTTTACTGGTACTTTTATTAGGAATCTGAAAATACAGCTGGATTTTCAGAACACCAGTTGAGTCTGTAAGTGTGATAGCGAACATCATAGTTTTTGCCTTATTAAAACAACAGATTTAGAAACCAGTGAAAAAGCCTTAACAGAGAAACCCATAGCATCCCTTTTGCATAATTGGAATGCAACAGCCAGGAAAGGCTGCAGTCTTTTTTTCCCCTCTCGCTTTTGAAAGATTAATGGGTCAAGCCTTCAGCTGACTCATGCTCTGAAAGCCTGGAACAGCTCACACATTTAAATCTTGCTGCAGAAGTTCAGGATGATATGGATAAAAGTCATATATTTTACCCATCTGCTAGAGCTAACAACCCGCATAAAAATGGAAGGTGTATCTGAATCAGAAGATGAGACAGCTGAGTTGATCTAACAGCTCAACACTACTGAAGGATCCTTCACCCAACCCCCTTTCCAAACCTTCTCCACGTCCCTAGTTCTGGTTTTCCACCATTCCTTTTCTATGGGCTCTGCTTTTCAAAAGGCCGTCAATGACCTAGTTCTGCTCGCTAACCCTTTCCAAACCTTCTCCACGTCCCTAGTTCTGGTTTTCCACCATTCCTTTTCTATGGGCTCTTTTCAAAAGGCCATCAATGACCTAGTTCAGCTCGCTAACCCAGAAGAAAACTGATCAAGCACAAAGTAAATTGATCGTTTCTCTTTAGCTAATGAACAAGACCAAACTTCAAACTGCCCAGAGAAGCTGTGGATCCCCATCCCTGGAAGTGTTCAAGGCCAGGATGGACGAGGCTTTGAGCAACCTGGTCTAGTGGAAGGTATCCCTGCCCATGGCAGGGGGGTTGGAACTAGATGGTCTTTAAGGTCCCTTCCAACCCAAACCATTCTGTGATTCTGTGATACTCTGATGACCCCCAGAATGGTGCAAAGGCAGGCTGGAAGCTGCATCCAGAAGTGGAAGATGGCTGAGAAAGAAGATCTCACCCTGATGGCAGCTACATCCTGAAATCTCCTTGTGGTGCCACTTTAGTTTGTGGTTTGTCTTCAGGGGTGGCAGAGTTTGACCCAAGGTGTAGGACTGTCAATACTACTGTAGTAACTCTGCTGGAATGATGACAAAGGGGCAACAATGTGCAGTTATGCATCAGTAGAGTCTGAACTCAGTCTGTGATTTCACGGTCAGCAGCAGCACTGCTCAGACAGTCCCATTCCTGCCCAGCCAACTCATTCCTTCTGCTTCCACCTGCGCTCCAGTTCTCTGCCAGGGAGTGATTTATATATCTGTGTAATGAATCACACAGGTCAAACGATCTGGCAGAAGAAAACAAACAACATTTCTCCATTTTGCCCAGTTGTATTAGCTCAGTTCCCTTGTTTGTTCACGATGTAGCTACACAAACAGATCTGCTGGCGCAGTGTAGGGAGTGGCACATGAACAATTGGTGGGAAGAGAGGGAGGTGGGAGGAAAAAAGCCAGAATTACTTCAGCCAGTATAGTCACCAAATAAATCCTCATGGACCCACAGCTCATGTGAACAGAGCCTTTAGTCTAGTTTAAAGTGAACTTTCTTCCAGAATTGTTCTCTGTGTGCAGGAGCTCTTAGTGATTCAGCAAGGCACATTTGCTTTCCTGATCAGAGGGCTGGAGCTCCTCTC
>NW_010254734.1:0-1471 GCF_000690775.1 Eurypyga helias | reverse complement strand
CAGAGAAGAGATGTTCCACTCCCCACCCGCATGAGCCAGTATCTCAGCTATTAGCAGTAAGCATTCCTCTGCCCAAAGAAGGGAATACAGCAGTTATCCATTAAGGGGTATACTGTGGTTTTGCCTACATGACCATGGAAAAGACATCAGGAGGTGGGATGGAAAACCTACCTCACTTCTAGAGGAACAAGTAAATTAATTGAAAGGAAAAATATTCAGAATAAAGGGAGAGTCCACAGGACATATTCCTGTGGGGTGTCTCAAGCTACAGAGGGACGCAGCCCTCTTTTATCCTACTTTTCCTGACCGCAAGAGACACTCTTCATTTCCGCATTGGCTGAGGTACTCTGAGTGTACAGACTTCCCCATCCGCCTGAGACTTTCAAGACAAAATGTTCTTTTGGCATAACCAAGATATTAAAGTAATTTAGATATTGCAGATATTCAGGTGGTTTAACATATTCAAGGGATCATGTAATTTAGATATTTCAGATATTCAGGTAGTTAATACATTTAACACATTCGGGGGATAATGTTGTTCAGACATTCCAGATATTCAAGTAATTTACCTATTCAAGGGACCATGTTGTTTCGATATTCTTTTTTATCTTAAGTCTGAGTTCACACAGGCTTCTTTTGTTCCTTGTCTTGAGCCTGGGTGTGCACAGGCTTCTCTTGTAAAGACAGTAAACTGGTGTTTCTCTCAATCCCTCCTCTTCTATTTGCTCAATCATTGTCTTTACAAAATGTGGCAAACATCAGTTTGATTTTCTCTCCTTGAGTACGTACAATTCTCTTCTGTACTATGTACAATTTTCAGCAGCATCATCTTTCATCATCTGCGCCATCTCGAATATGGCCTTCACCTGCAGTCTCTGAACTGCATATTGAATTAGTTACATAAAACAAGGTTATCCTCTGTGGCACAAAGATAAGAGCTGCTATTGCACAGAGAAAGAAAAATAACACACATTTAACCCAAGGCCCACCAGGCAACCATAAGAACATGTCCCACTCCCATCCTGTCCAGGTTTGGACTGGCACATGGGCCAGCTTTCTCATCTCACTTGTTATTTGCTTTACTACCTTCCCGTTATCATCTATTTGTAGACAACATTTGGATTTGTTTAGTTTTCCACAAACACCCCCTTCTTCTGCTAACAAGTAATCTAGGACCATTCGAGGCTGGAAAATTGCATTTCTTATTTCAGTAGCTTGTCCTGCAAGGAGATCCAGGGCCTCAGATCTTTCTTTAGTAATAATTTAAAAAAAACAGCTTGTAATATAATTATCCTGAATCACCTCATTGGGATTCCATGTTACTGGTCCATAATACTGTATAATTTGTTCAGGTGGCCATTCATCTTTTCCCATGATTGTGTACTCCCTTTTCTCAGGAATGTATGAATTGATCTTTTTTTCCTCTTACTAAATCATCATATAATATAATTCCTAATCTGTTCCCCTGAGT
>NW_010254733.1:38139-38489 GCF_000690775.1 Eurypyga helias | reverse complement strand
GCCTTCAGCTCCGGCCCAGCCGCCTCCCCCACCCGAAAAAAATAAAACCCCACCCAAACCAAAACTATTGGGAAGAGTGCAGTGACAGGGGAGGAAGGATGAGGGCAGGGACAGCTCCGCCGGCGGCGGGGAGCCAGGGCTTCCTTCTCTGCGAGGGAGAAGAGGGATGCGCTGGCCGCCCGGGGCGAGTGGGAACGGGCCGCTCGAACGCGATCGGGAAACGTGCAAGGAGGCTGAAAAAGTGCAAATCAAAGCCGATGAAAGGGAATACCGCGGGTTTTTTGCCTTTTTTGGGGGGGGCTTTGCCCCCCCCCCCCCCCCCCACCACACCACCCCCCCCCGCCGTCGCG
>NW_010254733.1:35297-38065 GCF_000690775.1 Eurypyga helias | reverse complement strand
GCCAAAGACAAAGAATTTTGGGGATCCTAATATCTTAGTTATCTGGGACTAACTCCAAAGCCTTCTAATTCTTAGCTAATATGAGACTGAAAATGAATCTGAAGAGGGGGCTGTTCAAGGTCTCCCACATATACCCGCAAGTTTTTCTCCCGG
Source organism: Eurypyga helias (assembly GCF_000690775.1). Taxonomy (NCBI): domain Eukaryota; kingdom Metazoa; phylum Chordata; class Aves; order Eurypygiformes; family Eurypygidae; genus Eurypyga; species Eurypyga helias. The sequence goes on along the minus strand of NW_010254733.1, from coordinate 37,912 downwards.
CATTTGTAATCATACCCAATAATTCCCCAAAATCAGGGGGTGATGCATACGACCGAAGCCTTCCCCCGGAACTGTCAAGTTATTCACACTCATCTGAAGAGTTAGTCTCTTGCTCTTCAGCTCAAGAGGCCACATAATCCCGAAGGATGCTCTAGACAGATGCTTGCAGATTGTAAATCTTATTCCTTCCTCTAATTCCTTCTACACCCACAGTAATTAATAAAACCTGCAATTAACAGCTTCAGTTTCATGTCACATAGTATTCTTCACGCCCTCACTATATGCTTATACCAATCACATGCAAACACACGACCTGCAGTTTGCAGATTTCAGTGTTGCTACCATACACAGAACAACTGGTGGATAATATTCTTAATATGCAGGTGCATAACTGGGTTTACCAGAAAAAAGAGGTTGAAATGGGCTTGTTTAGTGTCATCGGCACTATCCAGTGTTGCGCATACGTTCCTAATCAGATGGGTCATCTGCGGAAGGGTAATGGCCTCTCACCTTACTCCAGGCCACTGCAACTGTGACTGCAGAAAGTCTTAAGGAAAATAGCTGCCACCTTCATCTACTGCCATTATTTCCTATTATCTCAGTTTTCCAGCTACCCGAAATAGTGTTTTGAAAATGCAGTTTTCATGCAGAAATACAAAGCTGATCAGAAAAAAAAAAATAGTGAAGCTAATTTATCTTTTAAAAAGATGTAACCATTAATGAAGTGTGGAAGTGAAAGCATTTAAGGAGATTGCTTCAAAAATAATAATAAAAAAATCTTCTTACTCAAGTTGTCAAACTCCCACTTTTAAAATAGAAGTGTACACTTCAATTAAAGGCACACTTCTAAGGTTTACTTATGGAAATGTTATTGGATTATTTGCTGCACAGGCAACTACGGACTTTTTAAAGGGAAACTTGGCTCCAAGAGATCCCATTGGTGACTTCCAGCCCTCCTAGCAGAGCATGGCGGCTGTTGTTCAGTAGTCAGCAGCATTAATCAGGGGTCTACAACCTGCAGTTTAAAACAGCGAACGGGTAAGGTAAACAACTATAAATCTTTATGTCTTAGAGAGAAATCCTGCATTAGTCTATTGTATGGGAGGGTAAGAAGGTGAAGAGAGCCTTTTCTGGCTCTGTTGTCCACATGGAAAGTTTCCACACTAGTCCTAGAGAGAGTGGCTGAAGCACCGGTTGATGTGTTGGAGAATTGGATCTTTAGGCAACTGAAAACGGAAGGGGCAGCAATTTGCTCCCAGGAGAAATGCCATGCCTCAGGAATAAGCCCAGAGTGAAACAACTACTTGTAGGCAATTACAGTGACGGTCTGGCTATTCAGAATACCTAGGTTCCCATCCTGTTTTTCTGAGAGTCAAACCAGATGGACCTTGAGTCCCCCCCAAGGGGTCTCAGGTGTTGCTTGCTGCTTTGTGCAGTGCCACGGTGAACCTGGGCACGGGACACAGCGGGAGGTTTCCCAAAGGCTCACACAAGGACAGGAATGCTTTCTACTGCCTATGACCTTTTACTGAGGCATTTTGCAGTGAAACCTGCTGCAGTGATCGTGCTTCCTCACCTTCTGGGATGGGACCATGGTGATTTCTCCTCTTGCATCTGCTGTACTGGAATATACAGAGAAAGGGACGTGTAAATGCTCGAATAAGCACAAAAGCCATTTTCATGGCTGGACACTCATGTATTAGATTCCTATGTTCCTGCTTTTACAGACTTTGGAAATATGTTCTGAGGGTGTTGGCAGGAGATGGGTAGTGAACTTTTAGCAAAATGAGAGTGTAAATAAGTAGCCAGGGATCCTGGTACCAGACGAAAAAGAGCTGGTAGGGTGGCTCAGAGTGATGTGAGCTGGTTTGTAGCATCAGTATAGATATCCAGAAGCAGTGTGTCTCCATTCATCTGAGCCAACAACCCTGCCAAAGAGCTCATGAGCCTTGTGGTGGAAGCAGTGCATCTTATTATTCAGGCAATGCTTATTACAAATTGGGGCTAGGCTGATTCTAGAAAGTCACTATGTGCCTCTCAAGAACAGAATGAAAAGGAGTAATGCACATACAAAATTGCACAACTCTATTCTGAGCTTTGTTTATTTTCCTCCCTGAAGATCAGGTCAGTGTATACAAATTCAGGAATATATCTTCGATGGTGAGATGACATTTGTACAAAACAGGGCACAGCTGACTCACTCTTTAAAGAACTGTGTTTCTTTTGGTGCGGGTTTTTTTTTTTTCTTTTAGCAAAACACCATGAGTACTGTCTTTCTGCCAAAAATGAGATATTTCATTCTTACAAATTCATAAACACCATTAAAATCATTCTGTATTCTAAAGATCCTCAGGTTTTAGCTCTATTTCACCTAAAAATGACTGATACGAGCACCCTTTCAAAGAAGTGTCTGTGTGCCAAAGCCCTGCCTTGAACTAGACTTACTGTTAAGGACTCCCTGTCCTGTTACAAAATCCAAAACTTACCCATGGTTTAAAGTAATTAAACATTTTAGCTAACCTGAAGTTGGCTATTCTTCTTCCTGGGATAGCCTGACCTTGCCATTTTACCCTGACTACCAGAGAACCTGGCATGGAAGTGAGGACAAGGAAGAA
>NW_010254733.1:25908-35287 GCF_000690775.1 Eurypyga helias | reverse complement strand
GAACCCATCTTTGCCTGCAGTGGAATATCATCAGAATAGACTGTATGATTAGGGGTACACCAGAACACATACTGTAGAAAGATTAGCATTTTTCTTATCTTCCTGAAGTCAGAAAACCTCTTGCTTTAATACAACACTCAGTACCCTAGATACACAAGGGCTGATTCCTAGACGATTACCTAAGAATTTACAAAACCACTGAATTTTGCATTACTTGTTTATGGTTACTGAAACTTGCCTATGGGGACAACAACTAGAAGCCACAACTATGGATTAAGTGCAATAAAAGCTTTAGTATTTATGAATCACAGTTCTGGACTCAGCTATCTAATTCTGCTTTCAATTTGTGTTCATATTAAATTCCATAACTGAGGTTTTTTTCACCCTCAGGTTTCCCATGCACCTTGAATTTGGCTCTGAATAATCACATCTAAATTCTGAGCCCACACAGCATTGAGAACATATGAATTTCTCTGCAGAAATTCCCTGGAGTGCCTCATCCAAATGATACCTCTTGGTAATTGCTGGATCGAGTTCCATATCGACTGCACTTGGTTTTACTCTAAGGAGGAAGAACTGTGTTCATCATTGTGCTATTGTTGCTCAGCTTAGTCAGACACCCAGGAAGTGGAACAGAGAGTCTCAGTGCCTTTTCAAACTGTAAGGGCTCCAATATAATCTTGGTGGGGTTTTTTGTTTGTGTATTTGGGGATTTTTTTTTAGGAGAAAACGTAATGTCTGTATTTAAAATAAATTTAAGGTATGGAGCAGAAGTCATAGAGTTCTCTTGCCTCTCCATGGAGTATTTTGGCTTATGAATCACAAAAAAGGGAGTAATTTTGTCCATCCCTAGGCGAGGCAAGTGGGAATAGGTGGGGTTAAAGACACAGCCCTGCCCTCCACGTTTCCACTGGCCAGTGGGTGTTTTCAGCTCACCTAGCTGCATCCCTGCGCTGGACCTCGACTTCAGGATCGTGCTGCACACCCTTGCCCTCCGCTCCATGGGGCAAGCCCTGAAATTTCTTAGCCAAACCAAGACCCACGCGAATAGCTGCTCATTACCAGGCATAATCGTGCCAAGAAACCCAGAGGCAGCTATTACTTGTTGCAGCGTGCGGATTTTAAAAAACAAGAGTGTTACAAAGCTGGGCTGTGTATGCTGGAGGAGGATTGAGTGGTGTGGAACTGTGCAAAGGCTCAGGCAGCACCAACAGCAGCTGGAGAAACAATTGCGGCCCTACTTTCGGAAAGACAAGGCAGAGTGCCAGATGGCAGCCGACCAGAAGAGCCGAGGTCTAAACAAAAGCCCTAAAAAAAAAAGGAGAAAGAAAGAAAGAAAGAAAAAAAAAGCCCCCCCAAAAGAGCCCAAACCTTAAACAGGGAACTAGTCTTTTGGGGCAACACAGATTTCATTGAGAGGCATTTAAAAAAAAAAATGTCTGTGCCATCTTGGTTTTCCAAAGGGCACATTTTCTCTGATAACCTACACCAAAAATACCGTAAAGCTTTACCTAGTTTATTCGTAAGTCAGAAATCCACTAAAAAAAAAAAAAAAAGAAAAGAAAGCTTTCTTCAAGGCGAGTTTGATGTGCTGTTGAGCCTGCTCTGTCATTTTTCTTGTCTCTCTTCATAATCCCTATGTAACCCAGAAACAGCCAGTAAAAAAGAGAGACCCTCTGCTTGTTTAATTACTTCCTGAAAATTTGACAACTACTCCTTCGGTCTCATTGGATAATCTACTTTTAAATTGCCTAGTCTTTCAAAGACAGCATAATTATTTGAGTACACTTACTTCCCTAGCTATACATCATGCCTATCAAAATTAAATGCTTCCAACATACCATTGCAGCGTTTTAACATTTCGCTTCTGTAATACATTTAACAGTAAATTGATCTATATTTCCTTTTTAACAAATTTTCATGCCTTTAGCAGTAAAGCACTGTTAGAAGTTGGATCTTTTTCCTCTGGTGAGGGAATGAAGTTATTTAAAGAATGCTAAACAGATTTATAAAATGCAAAGCTGGGAGCCAGTGTTTGTGATGTGTAAAAATTATGTCCTTTCTTTAAAAAAAGACTATTTCATTAATACAATTACTTTCTGAACAAAATATATAGGCAGACATAACTTCATGAGTTTACTGTTTTCCTCTACATGTAACCAGAATAATAAATGTTATCTTGAAGGAATTAATGTGATTTTCCTCTGAAGTTTTGTGAAGATTTCTTTTTCAGAACAATAGAATCATTTACAAAAATGAAGAATAAACAATACAGTGTACTCAGCAGACTAATCTACTGACATTTTAACTGGTGACTATGTCAATTGCTAGAAATATTATTCTTCTGTGATCCGTATGATTATTTCTGCTTCTAAAACATCAGAAAACCAAAAATCCTCTTAACAACACGTATTGATTAATCATCAAAACAGTCATTAAGCATGTATTCAGCGTGTAGTCACTGCAATGGTTGTGTGTGTATTTTTCAAAGCTGAAAGGCTACCCCACACAGTACTAGTATTTCTCCTGGAAAGACACAGGAAGCTAAAACCAGTCACGAACACAGACCTCTCTCCCAGACATCAGCATTGCTTTTGAGCATTCCTCTCTCAGGATATGCTGAATTCAAGGGTTTTTTGTTGTTTGTAGTGAGGCATGTCAATAAGCCACACTTTCAAAAGAGAGCGGTTTTATTGGCAGGAATGCATGCAGACTCTCAGGGTGGATCCTGTTGATACACGCACCACATGTGCGTGTATGCATGCAAGCCAGAAGACTGTCTACAGCACATGTGCAGGTCAATCCAACATGAGCAAAACCAAAAGCAAAGGAGGTAAAGAAACAGCACGTAAAAAAAGGAAAAAGAAAGACCGCCCCCTTGGTTCTAAATCATCACAAGGACTGCAATATCCTGTTATCTATTGTAGTAACATAACATACAAAATAAAGAAACAAATGTTGCCCTTCTGTGAAATGAGATAAAAAAAGATTGATTCATTAAAAAGGAAAAAAAAATAAAGAGATAAGAAATATCTTGATTTAAGCTATACTCAAGGAAAGCATAGGCTGACATACCTTTTAAGCAACCCAAATTTCTTCATACTGGCTGTTGCTGTTGTCTTGTGGAGCAAACACTGTAGACACGAGATGAAAGACAAGTAAAAGCCGTTGGATGTCTGCTTGCCACAAACCTGTTTCTAAACCAGGGTATTGACCTAGTGGAGAAGAGCTTTGTGTGCTGATCTTCATGTATTTTTTTCCTACTACAGACCTAAAAAAGGCAGAAATAAGAGACTAAAAAACACCAACTGAATATGTTTTTAGGGAGGTGATAACAAATGCATTTCAGCCTAAAGAGAGGATACTACTCACCAAGGATTAGTGTTGATTTAAAACTTCTAGCCAGAATGCCTCTTTAATTCTCTTATTATAACTACCTAATGGCAATTAGGTAGATATTAGGAAGGCAAAAGTGCCAAGTTATAACATTAAATGGTAAGAAAATAGTTATAATAATTCAGCCACTGACAAAGAAAAAAAAAAAAAAACAAACAACCCACCACAAAACAGTTTCCTACCTACTTCTAAAATTCTGATTCCTGATTTCATTGATTTACCAAATCAAGCTTCATCCTCTCTCATACCCTAAACATGCTTACTCATTCAGGAAATATTCAAAATGCCAAATCTCATTAGAACTTCTGAAACTTTTGCAGAAATAACATAAAATAATAAATAGTATGCATAAATAAATTCTTCCCCTACTACAGGGTGAAAGCAAAACAATGTGTGCAAAGTGAAAACTGCTGTATTTAAGTATTTAAGCACAATCTACAGAGCTCACGAGGATAAGCTTGAGTCCAGGAATATCTGCAAGCTCGGGGAAGAGGGACTTTAATCAACTATGCATACATTAAGAAATTTTACAGGTTAAGGCTGCTGAACAAAAGGTAGATGCCTACAGTTGGACTTGTAGGATCCTATTTAACCCTCAGATAAAGTCTGGCCAACAATTCCCACTAATGCCAGTTGGAAGCGTCCCGCACTTCCAAAAGCTGCGATACTTATCAAGCTGCCTAAATAAGGTGTTTGGTTAGGCAGAAGGCATATTAAAAGGGGGGTATAACACTCTGTATGCTGACATCTGCGTACTCGCTTTCAGCGTACTTGGTCTGCTACCACGCATAGTTGGTGCTGATTTTGATGTGGGTAGCGCAGTAACAGTTTTTACTCTTGCACAGTGTTCAGTGGCACTCACACCTTCCTTCAGTTTCCGAGCTTTTTATTTTACCAGTGCTTTGCAGACAGTACATGTGTAGATTAACCTAAATTGTTATGGATGAAGAAAGAAAAAAAAAAAAAGCAAGCATGGTGGTTTATTTGAATTTAGTTGATTTTGCTTAATCATCATCAGATTTGGAAAATGAAGACATCTCAAATTTCTGTAAAAATTTAAATCTAAATGTTCTTATTCAGGAGAGTATTCCATAACAGTTTTTACTGACTATTCCATGCTTGCTTAGTATTTAAGGTCAGAATAGTCACAATAAAATTAAATCACTGGTCTGAACTGAGTCATGCTCATACAGTGATTTATAAAAACAGATCAGATCTTAAATATCAATCATTCTAAATGAAAGAATTCCAGGTGACATCCCACCTGGAATTAATATCTAATTAAGTACAACAATCTCCAAAGGGGGAAAAACCCCTTCTTCAGTAATTTATGCACATGTAACTTGTATTTCCAACTTTTGTTAAAATATATAGAAACTGTTCCATAGTAGCTGCCAGCTGAATTCTACACTTTTGCTTCAGCCTCAGTTATCAAGTCCATGTTACACTGAGTTGCCATATAAAATAATAATTAGCCACCCCTAAACATCTGATCCATCTTAAAAAGCTTGCACTAAGACCAATTTTCAAATAGAAGTTTGACCCAGAAGTTCTCAAGAGTACCTGAAAAAGAAGTTATTCTGATAGTGGCTTACAGTATTAGTAAATTATGTTTTAAAAAAACAATTTAAAGTTAACATTTACTTTCTCTTTCCTGGTTTCACATGCTCTTCATCTGTTCTTGAAGTGTTAGAATGTTTTTTCCTATCTCTTCCTTAAACGGCTTTCCTCTAAGGGGGCATTGCAGACTCCTACACAACAGCCGTGCTCCCAACGTGCCCATAGTCGTCTCGTTTGAAATTCGTCCTTGTTACGTGCACACTCCTCGGGGCAAGACTCGGGGGCAAATACTCACTTCAGGGAATTCTGTTTCCCCGTTGATCGCCATGGAGCCAGCATTCTGTAAACCAAGTCCCTTTGTAAGAGACATAATGTTCCTGTAGAGGTAGAGTGCCATGAAAGCAGAAACAGTTCAGCTCCTGCAGTCAGACAAGTATTGCCTTATTCTTAGAAAAATGAAATAACTTGGTAAGTCAATGTAATAAGCTCTTTCTTATAATGGGTGATTTTGTGAAAACCTGCCATCAAAAAAGCCCCTTGGGCCAGAGATTCCTCTTCTCCTTAGAGATTTCTTTTTACTTTATTTTTGACTTTGAAGAAGGGTAAGTATTATTTATTTAAACAACTGGGTGCACGTTAAAATTAACACTGTACGTTTCAATTATTATCAATTCATCGGGGAACCAAAAGAGTTGGTATCTTTTTAATTAACATATTTTTATCAGATAACCTAGGCCTCTAAAGCCATATATTTGATTTTAATTAAAAAAAAATTCTGGTTGTGATCATTGTTCAGAATTAATATACCAAATAAAATATGGGAAGAAAGGAGGTAAGGGGAGGTTATATTGTGTTACCTGATAAAAGGAGACAGTAATATTTAAAATGAGGTAAGTGTTACACCGATTTATGATGTATTTTATCTTCTGGAGAAACCCTAGTTTATCGCAGTGTCGTTCAGTTTGAAACATCAGCTGTATATCTTTCTGCTTTTGAATGTAGCTCTAGGTTGAAAGGAAAGGTTTGCAGTGATGTGATGTATAAGCAGATCAAAAGCTTGGCATATTTTCTGGGATAATTCACTTTTATATTGAAATATTTTTGTTGTTATAAATGCATAAATATTATAAATATCTTGAAAGAATATTAATTAATAACACTTAGCATGTCTCTTATCCTCATGGTGCTGTACAAACACCTATTAATCAGAAAGTATGAAAATGTTCCTTTTGTTTTAGTCCCCACTCAAATTATCCTGTAAACATCCTCATCCCTAACCCACTAGCACCAGGATTTGCTTTTTTTTTTTCTCTTCATTTTGAAAACAAAACAAAATATCTTCATTCATAGTCTGCTTTCCTTTATATCCACAACATATTTGTACCAGGACGCTTGCCAGTGTAGAAGTGATTCAGCCTGTAAGAAAACAGAAATGCTTGTGTGGTGGCCTTGTAAGTGTGGTGCCCAACTAGCACCATGAGCTTATTCTCAGTATGTACTCTCACAAATTATTGATCAGACTCTGCCGCTGTTGTGTGTGTGTTTGAAAGCGGCAGCATCCACACGGTCATTCTTGAAAAAAATCCAGAATGGAAATAAAAACCGCATACCAATACCAAAACAGCAGGGCAAAGCCATCGGCCTCTCAAGCACGCCTAATCTGGCCACTGAAAAGCCAGCTGCCAGCCAAGGACCAACCCAACCTGGGTGTTACCTCGTGCAGAGGCAAGCAGAGGTGGCACTTGGCTTCAGCTGCATACTGTGCACGAGGTGAAAATTCTCTGGCTTTCAAGGTCACTACCGAGTGTTTTATTCTATATTTAAAAAAAAAACCCTACAATTGGAAGCCAGCTAGGATCCCAGAGTCGCTATGGATGAAGAGGGAAAGATGGCACCAGTCTGCAGATGAGCGTGCTTCATTTTCTTTCAAGGTAGCTGTTCCTATCTCCTGCTGATTTCCAAAAATCAAAGCAGCAAAATGTCACTTCTCAGTTGCAAATACTTCTCCAAATATGCTGTCGGTTCCCAGCTCCTAGGATTATGCCAGTGGAGTATTTGCCATTCAAAATCACACCAAAATCATGAATTGCTGATCCCAATGCTTGAGTGCATCTATCCATCTTGTTTCTGTATGTACACCAATGCAGAATACATTTCTAATTTTGATTTCCTAAGTTTAGTAATACATGCACGCTTCTAAGAATTTAATGAAGGAAAACCCATTATGGCATTCATTTGTACTCTCAGTGGACTATTTTGTTCTGTGTGAGCTAAGCCAGTCTCCCCGAGCACCATTGTTTATTTCCATTTACAGCAATTTGTAAGATAATGTATAGTTATATTCTAAGGATTATAGTTGCCTGACACAATTGTCAGCGCACTTTATTTAAAAAGTGCCAGCGTGAAGTCCCGTGACCTTCCACTTTTCATATTTAGAAAACAACTTTTGGTCTAGGTTACAGCAGATTTATTCATTATACTGTTCATATTTTATACCTCATATCTTGTTCCCAGAGTAAATGGGATAATAGCTATTGTAATCTATAAACCATTAACGTATTTGCCTCATGAAAATTCGCTGTTTGGGCTTTATACCTTAGCGTCAACATCTCAGATATAAGTAGAAGAAAAGAAATCATGACTAAACCAGGATTAATTTTTAATATAATTACTTTTTTTTCTTTTTTTTTAAGCCAACATTTTCCAATTAAGGAAAAGAAGAAACTTGCATAAATCTTCCAGGGACCTCAGCTCACAATTTAAGCTCATTATGGTGGATAAGGAATTAATGGCTGTTGAGCATTCATATGTGTTCTGGAGATTTAAATGGGCATAATTCAGACATGTACGACAGCAGGATTTAATTTATGCATATGCGATCACTTAGCTTCTCATCACATCAACCTGTTGGATCCATTGGGCCCATTCCAAATCAGACGAATGCAAAAGGAGAGTCTCCTATTGACTTGGGGTGCTTTAGCTTTGTCCCACTGAAGCAAGCAGCTCTTGAAGATATTTTCAGACCTTGTCTTGGCCAGATTCCTAAACACATCAAGAGTTTGGAACAAATTTAGAAGTGCCACTTGGGGCTTTAACTCTTGTCTGTTAGTCTTCCATGGAATGGCTTTTAGAAGAATCATTTATGCACACGCCCAGACAGATACACATACATGGATGGACGTAGACCATGGAGTTTTGTTTAGGAAATTAAGTGTATTCTTTCCTGACTCCCTTTTGGGATTCTGAAAAGGAAAAAAAGTACAACTTTCTTACAAGTCATCTCTGGATAAGAAAGATTCTTGAAAGACCTAAACCAGAGCAGTGACCTGTTTCAGTATTGAACGGACAATGAAACAGAAGCACATAGGTATCCCTTGATTCTTCCTTCAGTGGCTCCCTGTCAGAGAAGTATCTGTTTATCTGCTCTTCGCTAAGTTTCCATCAAGCCAGGAAATACATGGAACACTACAATATCTGATGTTGAGTTGGAAACAAGCTACAGTTTATTAAAAATATTAAGAAGAGAAAGCAATTATAAAATAAATATTTCTACAGGAGCCAATTTAATATAGCTTTCCCTTTCTTTTCTTCTTCCAGAGAGAAACCTTATGCTTTCCTGAAACACTGGGCTACCCTGATCATAAAAAGAAAAAAAAAAACAAGAAAGAAAACTATGTAATCAGGGTCTCACTTTTCCCTTGTTCACTGTCATAGCAAGCTGACTCTGGAGTTTTGGCTGCCTAGGTTATGGAGAGGAAGTTTGCAGACAAGCACCTCTTTTGCCAACAGTAAGTAGTAGGGTGGAAGGCAAACATGCAGGCCAAATTGCTCCTTCATAATTGGTCAGGGTCTAGAAATTAGTAGGCACTTCAACATGCACAGAATGGTCAAAAGTTTTTTTCAGGAACAAGAAGAATTTACCCTTGCACAATTCTGAAAGGGTTTTAATCTCTGTTGCATTTTGCCATAGCATGCTCTTTCTCTCACTGGTCTTTACTATTCATTTATTTGTACCACCCCCAAACCCCACAAAGCACAAAGCCCAGACATTTAGCACTGTGGTAGCTGTTGTCAGCCCCAACACTTTATCACCAGTGTTTTACAAAAGGTGAACCCAGAGCACAGAAAGACTGCCATTTACCATGGTCAAAGGGGCAAGTAGGAGACCTAAAAATAAAACTTCTTCTCAAGACTCCTATAACCGGCTGCCAAGGCTCTAGGTACATATCTGTATTTTTCCAGTCACATACTGTGTCCTCGGAATCCGAGAGTGGCAAAGTGCGTTCTTCATTTAAATCCATTTCAGTTCCAAGAAAGAGAAACTTTGATTTGTTTGCTATGCTTCACTTGACATACTGCCTCCAGGGCAATGTTCAAAATGACCTTACATAACAGTTTACATTCATAATCCATCACTGCAGAG
>NW_010254733.1:20162-25881 GCF_000690775.1 Eurypyga helias | reverse complement strand
TCCCACTTCGTTCTGAAGGGCTGCTCTTGTTCTTGTGTCCTCAGGAAAGAACCAGTGATGAAATCAGACTAGAACTACAAAACCCTCACCTCCCACTCCTTTCCCCCCGAAAAATCCCAACGCTAGAAATGTGCATTTGCAAATTATTTGCAAGAATCAAGTGGCTTAAAAATGAGTAAAACCAAGCTCAAAGTCCTTTTTAATGCCTGGTTGTCAGGTGACAAAGCCATCTGAAATATTTCAAGTACCACATTTACAACAGATTAAATATTAATATATGCACACATTATATCCTTTTACATGTAAAAATTACATTTTTTTTTCGGTGAAGACCTAATTTAATACAGACTTCTTTTCCCTTCCAACTTCTTTCTGCAACTTTCAATATAATATTCCAGGATCTTGCAAAATAATATCATTACTTACCAGAACAGGAGAAATCACACCCTCTCTTAACTTGAAGCTGATAATGAAAACTTCCCTCATTCTAATTGTTAGCAAAACAAAAAAGCCCAAGCAAACTCAACCTATTCTTACTTACTTCACAGAATGAGTGTATAAACCAAATGTGACACAGCAGGTTTAGTGATAAGAAGTCAGTGCCTTTATAAAAACCTTGAATTCTGAAGTACTGTTACTATCACCAGATCTAAAACAGTTTTGCTAAACACCTCCCCTTCTTTGGTAAGAGAAATAAGGACGGAAGCTTTACAATAACCCTCAGTGCTTCTTGATAAATAGCAAAAAAGCTCAGTGGAAATGTTCAACTTCTTTATGATTAAAAAACAAACCTTTAATGTAGTTTTTGTTTACTGTGTCATAAGTGCAGTGTTGGAAGTTGTTGCCAAAGAATCATTGGAACAGGCATCACTAAAGCAGTGTCAGCCAGCCAGCTCTTTGAAAATGATTCAGTTCCTCTAGTCTTATGACTAAAATAATATCCAGTGGCTCCAGCTCGAAGCCTGGTTAATACATCTGTCCAGAACACATAATTACTCGGTCATAACATTCCCCCAGCCACCAGCCAAAAAACCAATCAGCATTTCTTCCTAACTCACTAGAATTTTTGCTGTGTCAAACTGTTTGATCTCTAGGTAGTAAAAATGCAAAAAATGGAAGGACACTGCACTGGAAGGTTTTAATTTAAGATAGTTTCTCATGGAAATTAAATCTGAAAAGAAACATGTTTTTGTTGACATTGCTGAAGCTGAGATTTTCATTCTGCTTCGGGAATGATATTAACACATCTATCTTGCAGCTTTCTTCTTATCACCTCACTAGCTAAGATTCTGCAAGGTAATCTCACTTTGATTAATTGCTTTTACAAGGAAACTCGTGGAAGTGAAATGATACCAGCAAATTTAAAAGGTGGTTATTTGTGTAGCTATCAAGGAGTATGCTGTGTATACTGTTCATGGAAATGAAACTGAAAGAGATGAAACACGGTCTGGATTTACACAGACACTATTATCCACAGTCCTCTAAAGTTCATTTGTAAGAGTATATGTTTAATTTTCTGAAGCTAAATTTTGAAAACCCTGAACCAGGTTCTGAGGCACTGGAATCAATAAAAGCTTTATATTGACTTCACTAGGACACAGGATCAAGAGAACTGCAGCGTTATACTTACTTCCCATATCATGTGCCAAAACCACAGCCAGGAAAGCACTCCATGCACATTTCAGAGTAATTCAATATTTTTCCTCCATACAGATATGATATTTCTAAAATGACGAAAGAAATTGCCAAAATTTCTGTAGTGAAGAACTTGGGCAATGCCCTCAGATGTGCAACCTCAAAAAACCCACATAATTTCCAAGATCATAGAATATTTATTGCTGAAGTGTTGTAGTTTTACACAGTATCCTTTTTCACTCTGTTCAACAAATGCCTTTTGCTCATGGCCAATATTTAGAATTTCAAGGCACTACAGAAGTACAAATAAAGAACAGTGCATCTCTCCTGTCCACACTGAATATTAATCATTTGTTCTGGGGAATAGGAAACAAACAATTTCCCTAATTTTCTACATAGGTGCCACACCAAATGTAGGTACATTGGCTATGTCTAGACTGGTGCATGGGTGAGGACAGTAGGATGTCCCTGTATATCCTAAATGGAAGGCAGGAAGGAAGAGGCTATAGCTCTCATCTGGATTCTGCATATAGGTTTTATCTCCCTAGGAAAAAGGACATGGAAGGAGAAGGAACTGGAGGATCCCTCTTTCAAATGGAGCTAGGATGTGGTTGGAGCTGACTTCCAGAGAAAATTTCCTGATTTACACTTTGCTGTTTATTCCTTACTAGTGTCAAATCTCTCTGATTCAGCACTTACTCTTTGCAAAACTGGAATTTCAGGGTTCCAAACAGCATATTCTGAATTTTTGGCCTACTACAGTACAGAAATAGTTAAATATTTCAAAGGTTTGTAGATTTGTTCTATGAGTGTATCATACATTTCAATATCAACAAAGATTTTATGCTCTTAGGTGTTAGAGAATCTGTGGCAAAACTGCAAAATTGTCCATTACAACCACAAAGGCTGCCAAGGAATGATGGGTTGTTATCATGTATACCAGCTTCTGCTTGAAGCATCTTTACTTTCCTGAATGTAAGCATTGAAACTATTATACTTTAAAGAAAAGCTAGCACTTCACAACACTGAGAAACTGGGAAAACATTGTATAACCTCTATCCCCCAGACAATATTTAACAAATATTAACGCTGATGGATTAAGTTTGGACATGCCAGAATAATGTTGCCTGAATCCATGCAACCTACCCCACATTAGTTGCCTCTGTGTAAATGCCCTTTTATCCATCTTTAATTCCATGATCCTGCCTTAGTTTTTCAACAGGACTCCTGCCTTATTTAGTGAAAACATAATACTGCATTTTTAATGTCTTCTGCAGTCACTGTATGCTTAAGTATTACACAGAGGCATGCTATCCAAGCTCTGCTATGGATATGCATCTACAAAGCTATGACCTTCATGTTTTTATACCCACTTCCACATTTCTCCCTCACTCCCAGTTTAATGGAGTGCTTTGCAGTTTTTTTTCACACCCCCTTACTATTAAGACCCATGAGATTACTGTTATTTTTATACTCATAGAGAAACCAAAAATTCAGATCAGGAGCAGTCATGAATTTGTGAGACCACCTTAACCTACATAGCGCTGTGAAAAACTGGGCTCTAACTACATAGATTCTGAAAAGCAGCACTGACCAGCTGCAGCAGTACTTATGAGGGCTCAGTACCCCTGGAAAGCTTGCCACAGGTGTTTCAAATTAGTTAACATAAGAAATTCTGAATACAAAACAACTACCTGAATGAGAGTACTAGCATTTGTACACTTTGCTGTCCTCTTCGTCTACAGGAGTGAAAAACCACTAAAAGGAAAAAAATCTGAAGGCAGCATTCACTATGAGCCTATTTTTTCCAGGTTCCCCTATTGTTTCATCTCTTTCCAGTATCTGTGATAAGACACAATTCCTGCAGAGAGTCACCTTAGCTACAACAACTTAATCCACCTTGGAGCAGGGCTACAGCCAAGTACTGTCATGCAACAGAGAACTGGCTCTCTGGCTTCAGTTCTCATCACCCTCCCCTCTCCCGGCTTCTTTTCTTTCAGACTGCATCAAAAGAAAAGGGAAGCAACATATCCTCTCTACCCCATCCTCCTTAAAAATAAATAATAATAAAAAAATGTATTTACATTTAGGGAAGCAAAGCCAAGTGCCCAGTCTCTGGACTTGGTCAAACTAGCTCTGGGGATACTATGATAAATTCGAAGAATCCTACCTGCTTTAGGGCAAAGACATCTGAACATCAAGTTTCTTATCTGGAAATGTCTACAGGTTTCCATAAAGGTATTCTCATGGCTGAGGTTTTAGCTTAAAAATCTGCCCCTCACAGTCATATAGTCACATGACATTTTATCTTTGGAATAAAGTGCAGAAAGTCTGTCTGGTTGTAGAGCTCAGCTTTACGAGACAGTACGTAAGTAACAGTGGGCTTACCGCCATCGTCGTGCTCGCTCTGGTTGCTTAGTTTTGCACATATAATCTCAGTCACGATTTTGGGCAAAAGAATTTGTACAGTGTGACAGTGTGAAAAGTAATTATTAAGTCTCGCTTACTGGCCCATACCTGAGTTACATGCAGTTACCTGCACCCCCAGAATTAGTTCAAATAAAAGTACAGGAGACATTTAAGTAATGGCCCTAACCACCAGTCAAATTCATTTTGTGCAACTACTGGTGTATGTTCCAGCAAACCAAAGATGCCCCTTCCTGAAGCAAACCAAATTATCTTTTGCCATTTTGCTATCCTACAGACTTAGGGCACTTTCTAACTGGAGCTCGTTACCTCAAACCATCTGCAGTTCTTCTGTTTTAAAGTAACACATGAAACCCTGTTCAGACTCCCTGTTACAACAGCAAATGTTGTTTGTGTCTTGTGCTTTAATAATTTAACTTGCAAGGATGGGAACCGTCTGATCAGTTTTAAATACTCGTTGGGTGTTCACAGGTACATCCACAGCAAAAGTTGTCGTCAAGTTTATCTTTTATAGTTGATGACAGAACTGGTCATTGTAGGTCAGGATTTCAAACACGTAGTTCTCTGTTGACTGAAAAAGTGAGTTGCAGACTGTGCTCAGAGAGAAGGATCTCAATTAAAATAATTGCTCTACAGTGTCTGCAGTTACTTTCACCAGCTGATCAGCAATGCACATGCTCATATTGAATATAAGGACAGCACCAGCTTTTGGGTTTGTAACAGAAACAGCAAAAATAAATTCATTAATACATTGAAATAGATCAATTAAATTCTTCTGCTGTTCAGGCCTCAAGCCTGGATTTTCTCACTGTCCATATTCATTTGCAATTACTTTGTATAAAGAACCTTGATGTTCACTGGATTATTATGCCAGATATTTAAGCAGAGAAGTCTCAGTAGAAAAGCAAATATTGCAACCCATTTAAGCCACCAAGCAAGACCTGTTTCAAAAGCACGGTTTGGGCCTGCAGCAAGAGCTGCATGTAAATAAGGCTGTATTTTAGCAGGATCATGACAACAGATATCTGCTGTATAAACAACAGCCTTTCCCAGCTAATTCACATATCAGCTGAAACTATCAACTTGTTACCATCTTTAAACACATATAAAGCTGTGAAGCCTATCCATAGAAAGACCACAGTGACAGGAATATTAAAACATCGGGCACTTGAGCAGAGGTGTCCATAATCTGATTTAATTTTGAAATCAAAGAGCAGCCTGGAACTGACCAAAGAGGATTATTAAGAAGTTCGCTCCCAGGCTGGTTTTGCACAGGGGTACCTCTGGGGAAAGGCTGTTGTGCACGCTTGGTTCAGTGGGTTTGGGGTTTTTTTGTTCTGGTTGGTGTTCTTTGTTCCTTCTTTTGAATCGTGCATTAGATTCCCTTGAAAATTAAACACTTCCCTCACAGTCTGGGAAGGTTTAATTTTTTTTTGTTTCGTTCCTTTTTTAAATACCCTTCCAGTGACCCAATTTGAATTCTTAGGATCAGTATGAAGAGAACACTATACAAAGAGACACTACATGTTAAAAGCTAAAATAAATAGAAAGAATGATCTTTCTCTCTCTCTTTCCTCTGTTTCTTACATTCGCAGGAGCTGCAGCATTACATGTTCTTATGTTCTGGTCCTTCCTCCTTTCTAGGGAGCTGGTACAC
>NW_010254733.1:0-20151 GCF_000690775.1 Eurypyga helias | reverse complement strand
CTGCTTCCCTGCTCTCTTCTCCCAAAGACACATACTTCAAATCCGAAGAGCATATTCCCACAATCATTTCTGCACGTGTCCTCTGGCCCATAGCTTTTCCAGTCCTTATCGCTCTTTGCTTTGGTAGCACGAGGAAAACACATAGTTGGGCGTTCTCAACAAAATGTTACTAAAATATAGATATGAATTGAAAAAAATATGAAAAAGAGCATCATGTACCACTTCAGCATGTCATTTAAGAAGGGGAAAGGCTAAGAAGTTGTCCTAATTTTTTCCAGAAGTAAGGTTAGTACAGAAGTGAAAGAAAGCATTGTTACAGCCAGTGGGTCTATATACTTCAGATTTTACATACCGCTGTAGCAGTCACCCTTCTCATTCTCTTATTTGTCCCCAAAATATGCCTTGCCCACAGTCATTTACATAGATAGTGGCTAGATACTAACTTTTTCCTGAAACTGTTATTGTTTCTCTCTCAATACCATAAAATACAGATAAAACCCACCTTGCCAAAACACCACCTAATCACATGCACTGAGGTATCTGTTGTTTTCTCCCTCAGCAGTGGGGAGAGGCACCTAGAATCCAAATTCCTCCCTGGAGATGCCTTTCTATTGGTTGTGAGTCTCAAAGTCAGCACAACTGAGGTTAAGTTAGGGTAACCTTAACTCAGCTAAGGTTACTTAACTTAGGGACTTTGTTTCCATCCCTGCAAGGAGGTGGGGTGCATTCAGGCCAACGTTTTGTGGAATGCTTTGTTAGGACACGAGAGTCACAGCAATCACTGACACGTGGCACGCTCTTTCCTCGGCTGCCAGTCTTTCCAAAGGTAATACTTATCCTTCCACTCAGAAATGAAAATGAAAGCTAGTGTGTGACAGAACGTTCAGTATGATGCAAAGCACTTCAGGTCATAGCAAAACCAGCCTACAGACAGCACGCCAGTGATGATATCGCTCATAGACAACAGTTAATTTGGAAACTGGAAAGGAGAAGCTAATATCTTTAGTGTTACGTGATTTTGTACTGAAAGATCCTCACATAAATGCACACATGCAGAGGAATGGAATTAAAAGCACTTAGTTTTGGGACTGAAGACTAGAAAATGTACAGTTGGGAACAACTTTGCATTGGTCAGTAGATGAGATAGCTGGCTTTATTCTTTAGCTTGCTATTGAACATATATTAACATTTCCTGATTTTTGCAGACTTAAGCAGCAAGCTGGATACTAACCAAGGGCCTTTTTTTTTTTTTCTTCCTGAATGTGCATCTTTTTCCTAATCATTCATCATGGTTTGCACCGGCAAAAAAGAAAATCTTAAATTACTATTAAATATACCTTTGACTGAATCCAGGCTACAAAGTAATGACCAACTATGTATTCTGGATGAACTCTGAAGAGTTTCTTACAGTCATATATTCATCCCTTCATCAAGACAATCCACTGGACTTTAGGGAATATACATATGTATATTGTACTCCATCTATATAGATGCTGTATATATTACTGTTTCCTTAAAATAACAAGCAGAGTCATGAAAAAAATATAAATAATAAAGATGAAAGACATAACTGTTTAGTTTGGAAATTATACATAAACTGAGGTGAAAGAAATTCTCATTATTTACTTAGGGCCTGATCCAAAGCTCTCTAAGGTCAGTGGAAAGAACATCAACTGCACGAGAACTTAAATTGTAACACTACAGTGGGATGCTTTGGAATATTGTCTGGGAAAGCAGCACAAAAAAAACCCAAACCACCCCAAACCCTACTTGGAACTGGGGAGGGAAGGGCTTCCTGGATTATTTTACACCATTTTTACCTGTGGGACAGTCTTGATCTCAGCTTACAAGGACACGCAAAACTTTATCACAGCTGTGCAAGAATGAAACTTGCTAGAATTTCATGGCGCTAGATCAAGTGTAAGAAAGGGCCAGAGCAGGAAATAACATGGGTAATATTTACACAAACACTGTAACGGGGGGAGGACACCTGAAAGCAGCGCTGTCTCAGCCCTATCTGCAGCTCAGGCCAGCGACCCATGCAGGGCAGGTTTGGGAGCAGCACTGGTACATCACACGCTTCCCCAGGCCCACGCTTGCAACTGCTGCAGAGCAGAGAAATTAGCAATCCAAAATAAAACTGCTCCTTCTCAGGATTTCCATCATTATGTCCAGTATTGTCTAATGTTTCTACTGAAACTAGGCAGTCTACCCAAAGTACAGCATGAGACCTTTGAGATGGTAAGGTTTCTCCTCCCTGAACAGTGAAATGTGTTTTTCTGTCTTGTTTTTATGTTTGTTCTTTGTGAGTTTTGAACTAAAGGATTCTCTCTACTACTGAGTCCATCCATTACTCTGACTGGATGTTATCATTAAATTTAGCATGTTGCAAGACTGAAGTCCAAACAATACCTCTTGTGCACAGACACTACGTGGCACCTACACGGAATCCTCTTTTGGACATTTTAATATACTGGAGGACATACAGCTTTCTGTTTGAGATCCAGGAGAAGCAAATTGTGAGTGGTACATACTTGAATGTAAGTCTCTGAGAATGCACAGGATGATAGGATGGGTACAGCTTTTCATGTACGTTTTCCTATTCCATCTTTATAACAGTGTGAAAATCTACTGAATGCTCCTGACAAAATGTCCCTCAAATTTTTCTTCTCATTCACTATTGTATTGTTTGCTGTGTGACTATTTCAGGCCATAGTTATGCTGCCTGCAATCAAACGCATACAACTTAGAGTTTAGTGAGACTTTGCATAGAATGCAGCCCCAGTCCTATATTTCCACCAACAAGAAAGTATGATAAAATTAGCAGTTGAGAGACCATTGCTTTAAAAAGTCTGATTCTATGGAATTCTCAGAGAATGACAGAATTAAATCATTAATAAAATTTAATTTCTTAGGTAAAATTATGATTCTGACCTTTTTCTGCCCCGTTTTGATTGTAAGTAATCTGAGGAAAGAATAAAAGAAGGAATTTAGTGTTTGCTTGTAAAATGACTGGAAACAGAAACCTGAGCCAGCTAAAGTCTTATAGTAAAAAAAATTTCCTCACCACCACATTGCTACTGTTTAATTGTTTATTACTTTGAAAATGTAGTCCCAATAGTAACGTTAAAATCTGTTTCTAGGCCAACCAAGGCACACAAGGTAGAGCTGGAAAAGGTCCAGTCAGTTTACAGCATCACATTTTGCAGTGTCAAAGCAGCAAGTGTTTACTTTAGATACAAAGACATCAAAATATCTTGTTTGAATTAAATGCTGAAAATATAAACAGACTGAGATTTCTTTTTTTTTTAATGTTTAGACTCATCGTAGTGGAAACAGCTTGCAATATATGTATAAAACTAAACAGATACAGTGATATTATTCTGGGAAACCTAACTCTTACCTTCAAGCGCCTGTGTCTGCCCTGGCAAGCCAGTTGAGAAGTTCAGCTGCTTAAACTTCAGTGACCAAATCTAAAGAAAAACCTTCCAAGAAACTAAGTCAGCAATGCAAAGCAGGTGTGGGGAAAATTCAGCCTCCACGTAAAGAGCAATTTTCACAGGAAATGTAGGCTGTTTGACTGCCAATTCTATTTATGGCATCAGCAGGTTTTGCCCCCTTCCATTTGTACTAGAAGTACCCAGAGCAGTATTTGGATGCCCAAATCAACTCCATGCCTTTCTAGAATGTTGTAAAGGGGTCCCCCGTAGGAGACAGCTGTGACATTTCTCTCAGCTCTTGATCTCATAAATCTAGTTACAAACTGAGATGTTGTTCACTGCTTCTGGTAATAATTTCTTCCCCAGAGCACTGATATTACCACCTCCACCATTTTCACTACCAGTGCATCAGAGCGTGGTGGCTTGTACTCTGTTATAGGCAGAAAGCAACCTATTCTTTGAACATCCATTTTGCTCCCAAGTTGAACAATGTGTTAAGGAGTTCTTCATGTAACATCATGTTCCGCAGTATATTTCATTCAACATATATTTTGGCACACATTCCTCAGTACTTTTCACTGAGCTATGGCTTCAGTTATACTCAAGGATCTGTCTCGCGCTTTCCCTCCTCCCTAGAATAAATCCCAACACAATATCAAAATAAATCCACCATCACTCCACAATGTCCTTGTCTTTTTCCCTGAGCTGTTATCACACAGATGAGACACGTGCTGCTGCATTCCTGAGGGGGGGCAGTGCCACCCCCAAAGGCAATTATGAGTCCGATAAGAAGTTAGGTCAGAGCATCTCATCTGAACTCTTTCCCTCCTCCCTAGAATAAATCCCAACACAATATCAAAATAAATCCACCATCACTCCACAATGTCCTTGTCTTTTTCCCTGAGCTGTTATCACACAGATGAGACACGTGCTGCTGCATTCCTGAGGGGGGGCAGTGCCACCCCCAAAGGCAATTATGAGTCCGATAAGAAGTTAGGTCAGAGCATCTCATCTGAACTCCAGGATCAGTGCACACATAACAGCATGACCAAGACTGCAAAAAGCCACTCTCTGCCCTGCAAGAGTGATCACTGCTTGCATCTCACTCACTGCCATGTGGCTCTGTGGCAAGCAAAGTCTCCATGTCTCTATCAGGTTATTCCATAGGCCTATCAAAGCAGTGGGCATATTGCTATTTTCTGTCTTAAATTCACTACCCTTTTCCCTACTTGGTTAGCCTGTCTCCTAGCTTGCAGCCTGTGAAGGGAGAGTATATCCGTTTGTATGAAGGCTGGCACATCTCAATAATAATTACTAAATTACAAGACAATTTTGCACGGATTTTTAGGCTAGATTATATTTGCTGAAAAAACTTCAGCATTTTCTTAATAGCATTACTAGGAACATGGCAGTATCTGAAATGGAACGTAAATACCTGCAGTATTTTTAACCAAGTTTTTTAAACTGTACCAGTCTGAATGATCTCAGACTGCTTTACAAATGGATGTATGGATAACATGGCTTAGCTGCTAAAGCCACAGAAGAAACTGCTATACCACAAAATGGATTAGCACAGCTTTTTTTTTTCCTGGCAGAGTGTGTTTGTTATGAACTCTCCAATAAAATATTGTATTTCACAATACCAGGCTTTAAAGAACACATTAGCAAAGACTCAGTCTCTGTCTACCAGCCAAAAAGCCCTCCAAACCATTTAGAAGGGAGTATTGTATTTTTCCTTGGTTACCCCAAATACAATATTCAAAGAGAGTATTATTCAGAAGCTATCAAGTAGGAACAAACGTCTCTGTCTTCAAGTCCCAGAAGATTGTGATGGCATTAAGAGAAATTTAGCATTTCAAATTGCTCCGTCAAAATCAATTCCTATAAACATGTACTTAGCATTATAAGAAGCGGATATTTGAGACTGCAAAAAGAAACCACTCATAATGGAACACAGAAAAGAACTGACAGAAGGATTCCTCACAGCGACCGCTGGCTTTACAGAAAGCTGAGTTTCAGTTTGAGAAGGAGGGAAAAAGAATCACAGTGTATGGCTTATGCAACATTGCAGCAGCTGCTGTGTGCAGGGTACTGTCACTTTAAGCAAAATCCTTTAATTTTTATCTGGCCTGATAGAGAAGCTACCTTCGCAGAGCTGCAGCCTCAGTGTCACCCGTGCTTCAAACACACAGGCTAAAGATCACAGTCAGTACACTGGCTGCACAGATTTCGGTAAAGCTGCCACAAAAGGTTGCACAGACTGATTAATGAACACCTCCCACCGCTGCCTTTGGCTATCCCAAGTGTCTGTCCTGCTGCACATGAAGATGTTTAAATCTGTGCTACCCGGGGCCAAGGAGTCGCCCACTGTTGGTGCAGAGTCCTGACATTCTTCTTTTCTTTCCTACCTTGCATATGTATAGAGGTGGGAGACTGATTTGGCCCGCAATTAGAGGGTTTTATAGCTTGCTTTCAGCACACCAGTAAATAATTCAAAGTAAAATACCCGTACTATTTCAGTTCTTCTGATAATAATCTCATTTCCTGGTTAACAGGTACTAGGAAAAAAGTGCTCCATATCAAAATACAACCCTGCAAGGAGCAAAACCCAACATTAAGAACCTTCTTTGGATCTACAGTGGTAAGCCACCATACTTGATAACACCCGAGAAAGCAAAGCATTGAAACAGAGTGCTTGCCTTCAAGCAGGTAATACTGCCGGTAAGGTGACGTGCTCCAACATCAGCACACGCTCCCGAGCTCAGCTGGGTCAAGACTGTGAATTTGCTAGTCACATGGTAACAGCCACAAAAAACACTTTGGAATTGTGTTGGGTTTGTTTTAATTTTATTTATTTATACGAAGTTCCCTTTGTTTTCTGTTGTTCTTATTTGGAAGATACACTGTGCTGGTCATCTGTGTACAGTATGAATCAAAAATGTTGAACAGGGGCTGCAATGACAGAACTGAGTACTGAGAAAGGAAAATGCATTCTAATACTTAGATTAGATTTTGTTCCGTCCAATTTGATCCACAAAGCAACCAATATCATGAGTTTGGGAAGCCACTGGTGTAATTCAAGAAATTGAAGTTACTCATGAGCTTCAGGGCAATTGTGGTCTAAGGGCGCACGGAGTTTTCTGACACTGCATGTCTTGTGCAGCAGTTACATTTAACATCCTCACTCCCCTCACGATGCACTCTGTCTTTGAAAACAGAGCAAAGTACTTCTGTTGATGTCACTGTAAGTAACCTCACCCATTTCCTTCACTGGTTTAACAATGAATCATATTTTGATATTAAACTTACGCATTCTCTGCAAGGACAGAAGAGCAAAGTACAACAGGATCAATAGAAAGTGCCAAGCTGGAGGAAAACAGTTTGAAATTATCTTTCCAGCTTAACTCAGAAAATCAGAAACATAGCTCATGTCTGGATTTCCTTAACACTATTAGGCAGAGATAAAAAAAAATTCCAAACAAACCCACGGTATATTAGAGACAGACTTTCAAAGATGCTTCCAAAGATGCATTTGCTAAGCTTGTACACACACTTCTTACCCTAAAGCTCTCATGTTCACACAGATCATGACAGTGTGCACTCTGCACACAGCAGGAGCTAATTTTTCATTTTAATCAGCTAATGCACAAGCTAGAGCACCAAAATGGCAAGTTGGTGTCTTTTTTTTTTTTTTTTTTAACAATAGAAAACAACTCATTGGACCAGGAATAAGTTATTGAGTATTCTAATTAGTGCTTTTATACTTTTAACTGATAAGTTTGGTATACATATATTGTACATTGTTTAGTATACATACATTCGGTACGTTTCACAGAAGGGAAAAGACCAGGGGGAAATGCTGGCCAGGGTAGCGAGTGAGACTTTTCCAGCCTCACTGAAGTCCGGTGCAGATCACCCATAGTCTTAAATGCAGAAGAGTGGTGTTCTGGAGTAAGTATGCTGCACAAGACTTCAGAGAAACAGGATAGCAAGAAAGATACAAAGCAATTAAATCCTGAATATGATATTTTATAAAAGAAATCCTCATGTTATTTATAAGTTTATGTAAATTTAGACTTTGATTTCAGAAATTGCCATGTAAACTGAAATTACAGATGGAGAGTTGTGAAGGAAGGAGTCACTTTGAAATTGCATGGGAGAATAGACACAAGATTTGCCCCATCTCCTTGCTTGTATAGGATCTCAGTTTTCAGTAAATGTGTAGCTTGGTCAATTGATGAATTAAATTTTTTTTTTCCTCCTGTAAATATGAATTTATCTCCAGTTAAGGCACTCCCTCCCCTTTTTTTGGTCCTTTTAAAATCCTTTTTTATCCTCAAGATTAGAACTACTTTTAGTCCAACCTTCTGCGAATGAGAATGCTTTCATGTTACTTATATTTGTACACAGTAATTACAAAAAGATCTTCTTAACCCTTACCCACGGATCCCTAAGAAGCCTTAAGAGCAACTTTTCCATGAGAGAATCCAGTCGGCTGTACTTGCAGACCACTTCCTAATGTTTTTTAACCTTGTGTCCCTTGGACTTCCCTCTCCAAACAGATACATTTCAGTAAGTGGCGCATTAGCATTACATAGGACAAGAATCCCTTTTTTTTCCCCTTTTAAAACCACCGTATCCTTAGCTATCTATCTCTGGTGTTTGTACTGATATTACAGCCACTTCAGTAAATTGAAGCTCTTCCACAGATCTTCAAATCAGCGCCAGCCTCAATTCTTTGGCTGAGGCAAATGCCAGACGTTGTTTATACAGTGGTAATCAACATGGTAAATTTAGAATACACCAGAATAAATTATGATAAATTTGCTGCCTCAGGATAAAGATAACATACGGGTAGAGTCAGTGGTTATCACTTAAAAAAGGGGGAAATTGATGAACAGACATATTTTTTTCTTTCCAAGCTATCATAATAAATGTTTTTTCCCCTCTGGGATTTGTAGAAAAAGAAGATGGGACATGTGGATCTCATGAACTCTGATGCTAAATACAGCTACAATTTTTGAAAGACTGTCTTCCCTATATTTCAACTTGAACTTCATGTTCGTTCCTTAGCATTAAGAGTTGTTTTCTTTCTTTTTTAACTCTGCCATCTCTCCAGAGGTCAGGCAATGAACTGTGTGCCATCAGAGAGCAAAGCAGCACAGTACTCAAGGGGCCTGATAGCATTGGTGCCTGTTTGTCCCCCCACCTCAGTAGCGTGACTTGCTGTTCCCAGAGGGGGTTTCAGAATCATCAAGTGGAAAATAAGTGGTGGTGTTTGTTTTGGGGGGTTCTGGTGGGGTTTTTTCCAATTTGTTTGTTGTTTTGGTGGGTGTTTTTCTTTGGTTGGTTGGTTTTTCAACTAAGAATATTTATTTTTAAAAAAACCAAACTTTTCCTTGCACCTGGGATTTCACTTAATTTTCCTCCTCAAACTTAGTGCTCGGGACCTTTTTTTTTTAGGAAAGTTAATTTACCTGGAGAATGAGTTTGCAGAAAATACCCATTCCAAATGCAATCTATCTTCAAAGTAGACTGAAATTTCACTCTCTCTGTTAAATACTTTTACTGAGGCCAAAATCTGCAGGAGGAAACACACGTGCTTGTGCCCAGCATGCAGCTTGGGTGAACTTTCTGGGGGATGAAGACAATCAGGATCTAACTAAATCCTAATTTACCTGCAAAGCGTGGCAATCCTCCACAATAGATGTTACCTGTCCATAGGGGGGGCATTTGTGTAAGTCAGACACTTCAGCCAGAATCCACACACAACAAGTGTACCCTCAGCCCTCCATGAAACTAGCAGGCAGAATCGCGTTTCTTCAGTTTCATTTTCCACGTCTGCCTTTCAACTCCACCAAACTTTAAGTACGTGTTTAAGTCCAACAGGCTTTAATAGGATTTAAACACATGCTGTGCCTCACTGCGGAGGAAAGGAATTACGTGCCTACTCACTTAAATTATGTGCTTTGCTGAATGGGAGACTTTCTGTGCTACTAAATTAGTGCTAATAGAAGATGGGAAGGTAGAAGCCCCAAAACATTTTTGTCCTGTCACCAGATCATGGCAAGGATGACGAGCAGGCAACACATCTTCATCTTCCTCTTGATACTTTGCTAGAGCAGGGGAGATCCCACACAGAGCAGATGCATCCAGGCCAGAGAGGTACCCGTCTACCTAAATGTGCTAAACCCAAATGAACCACAGTAAGACTGTGCTGCCCAGAGCTACCTAGGAGATAAATCGTACAGCTGGTAACACAGGCACCTCAGAAGCTGCTGTAGTTTTGAATTTACATCTCCAGAATGATAGCAGAGAAGAAAAATTCCAGCATCATGTCTAGCTTTGTTCTAGCTTTGTTAAATAGAAGTAATTTTTCCCATTTGCCAAAATATCCTAAGCCACCAAGACAATCTTTGCAGCATTCAATATGGTACCAGTTACAGTACCAAGGGGTTTCTGGTGATAACCTGAACAGGACCCAGTTATCTTGCCCTGCAGAGAGGCACAACTCCTAATGCTCCTCAGTTCATCCCAGTAGGCTGCTGTGGGGAACATCTATATCCCTGGCAACCCAGAGGCTCAGAAAAATCCATCATTAATCACCAAGCCTGTTGGAGAGCAACAAGAAGCACTTACTTCTCTGTGCCTCAACCATTTCAGTCTTTTCCCACATGCCTCATTCCTTTTTTTTTTTTTTTGCTCACTCACTGCAGCCGTACAAATGCCATAACATTTCAGAAAGATATTTACAATCTCAGGCATCCAAGTGACCAGCATTTCCCTGCGACCTTCTCACCCTATCAATTAGCTGTCAAGTTTTTTTCTATGTTATGTCTTTACAGAAATTTTTCTTAGGCTTCTGCAGCTTAAACACGGCCACTCAGTGCTCGTATTGGGAAAGTTTACATTTGGCTGGAGTGTGACTGCACTGTGGGAGCAGTATACCCGCTACCTGGCACAGGTGTCTGACCCCATAGAGCAAAGCTTAACCTGGCAGCACAAAGCACTCGGGAAACAACACATTATTGAGCTGTAAAGGTGACTTCCAATTTCAATTAACTTCTGTCTTTAACCAGGTAAAACATGCAGTTGGCTACTGCCACTCCTAAAATTAGAGTATCTGTATTTTTCATTATATTGAAGCACAACAGGTGAGTTTAAACATATAACCTGATAGGTTTGGGTTTTGGAGGGTTTTTTGTGTTATTTCAGAAAAAAAACTTGCATGTGGAATCTGTGTCTCTCCTTAAAAAAAACCAAACCACATGCAAAAGTCAACCAACCAACCCCAACAACAACACCACCCCACAAAAAACAGAGTTTAAATTCACTCAGCAAAAAACTACAATGCATATATAAACCACTTAAAGTGTGCTTCAAAGAAGGTTATTGCATTAGCACAGTTAGGGCATTCAGCTAAAAAAATGTCTCTAGAGAGAATAAGTAAAAAAAAAAAACCCTAATTTTAAATTTATTTTCTTACACAAGCCTATAGAAATTCCAAACTTTGAAATGCTTCAAGAAATAAGGCAAGAGGATACTGAAAATTTGATCTGTGAACTGGGAATTTGGATAACCTTTTTCTGATTCAAATGTTCATATATATATGGACATATCCACACATATGAAGGTAGATAGATCAATCACATTTAAGTGAGAAAACTGAAATTTCAAGTCACTGTTGGTTTTTACTGGCTCTACTTTCTATCAGAAATCACTGGAGATGCTGCTGTTCCAAGGGCCACCAGCTTAGCTCCTGTTCTGGAGCTGTCAAACAAGCATGAATGCAGGATTGGCAGAGAGCCTTGATATACTTGCTGTAGTGTACTGTCTCTTCCATCAGCTGTGTTATTTTTTTCCAGGGTGCAATCACTGCCATTGCTCATTCTGCAATTAGAAGTTTCAGTGTGAATAAGCCAACACTCAGTCTGAAGAATGCCCATATACATTGGTTTTCAGTTTTATTTTACTGCTTGAGGCGTGGCAGCAACCCAACGTCTAAACCCAGTATGAGACTGCCTCGTCCTAACTGAGGTAGATCCTCTTGTGACAAGACAGACCAAATCTCCAAGAACTTGCAGTCTTTCAGAGGAGTTTGAAGAGACAACAGCCAGGTAAGTGCTCCGTTTTTCCTAAATATTCTCCATAAATAAGCACAAGACAGGGAAAAGAAGTGCTACTGTGGAGCGTGTTTTTCTATAGCTGGAAAACAGAGGCAGAAGAGTATTTTAAAAGTACCTCTTTAAGTATTTTAATGACTTTGAAGATCTGAGCCTAAGTGAACTGGCCAGGGTTATACACAGGAAGCCTTTGACCAAATGGGAGAAGTAATGCATGCCTCCAAGTCTCAGGTCAGGCTCACAGCAGTCCTCCTTTTCCCAGCCAATTTGCACATTAAAAATCTAAGCCTCCATTTGCAGGAAGTCTAAGTTTCAGATGGGCCCTTCTCGTGGGTCTGAAAAGACATACCAAGTCTAGGGGAGGCGTTCACCAGGAAAGAGACTTAACTCCATACACTCAGAGTAAAGATAGAATACATATCAAAGCTTTCACACTTTTTTCCATCCTGTAGTCTGCTCCATACTTTAAAAACGTATTTAAAGTGAGCGACCATGTATGCAAAGGAAAACTTTACAAGCAGATAAGTCTTCTAGAGCTGAAAGTCTGCCAAGAATTGACTGTGTGGTTTATTTTAAAAGGAGGAGTGGTTATCACTCAGAATGCACCTTTTCTGTTTAAGCAGCGGAGGCAAAATTAATGCGTACAATTTTCACTTGTCATTAAAACTGAATTTTGAGAAATAAGATACATTTTTTAGCCTATGCTGAAGCAAAAAATAATGATAGCAGTTTATATAGAGGAACATTTTTAGTTCAAAAGGAAGGATATTTTTCAAAACTTTTGTGAAGCAACAAAGCTCTGATACAAGGAGCTCTGACGTGCAGGTGTTATGTGTTCTAACCTGTATTATAGTCCTGTACTATCCACATGAGACCAGGCACAAAGAAAAAGTTCTGGATATTACTCAAAATTTTGGGTTTGATTTTAATTTTATTTACAGCAAGTCTTATCTCCCTAGACATGAGTACCTCCACTGACTTCAGTGAACCTTCAGACTTTATATTAGAATAAGTAAGAGGTATTGAAACACTCATTCCTACTTTAACTCTCAGGTGTAAGTGTGCAAGGGCAAAAGCTCAGAACACTATTTTATATTTAACATCATCAAGAAAGAGTCATGAGAACTGAAGAACTCATATTTCTTACAATTTATCTCAACACACCTTGTCAAGACCAACATAAACTTCTCACTCTTTTATAAGAGTAGAAGCAGGTCTTGCTCCAGGGGTAAAAACGGATCAAATTGACAGAAATCAGAGACAATTACAAAAGATTAAAACTCAGGCAAGGCAGAATCACATCAAATCCATATCATCTCCTTTGAACAACAAGAAAACACCCACATGTGTATAGCTTCTCCTTTTCTAAGTGGCATTCATTACTAAATTATTGTACGGGGCTTAATTTATGGGGACGGGGGGAGATCTTAGTTACTCAAAGAATTTCTCTTCGTCCATATGATGAGGAAACTTAACTTCATGCCTTCCTTCTTTATATGCCTAAAAAATTAAACCATCACTCTCTCACTTGTCAGTAAACAAACTCATTTGCTCCAGGCACCTGAAATTCGCTCGAGAACTCAATCCAGTGCGCAGGGAAGGGGTGGGGGAAGAGGGAGGGTAGCCACTAGGTGGCAATAGAAACCCCTCAAATGAACGACTATTGGCCACACTGTGCTGGTCAATGGCTGTCAATTTCAACTAAGAAAGTGTTGAATCAAAAGGAAGCAAACAAAGTTTCTTGTTGGTCAATAAAACCCCTACACTTTCAGTACAAATTTCTGTCAGACGAATAGGAAACGGCTGGTTTAGCATTGTATTAAATTAATTTCTCTTATCTTCAAATTTTCTCTCAAAGAATGTTATTTAACAGTGCCACACAGTAATAATTTTCAATTATTATTTCAGCATTATGGGAAATTATTGTGATAATTTCTGTTATGCTTAATAAGTTTAAAACTCTGCCATCACTTCAGAAGTCAGACAGCTGAAATTATTACTTTTCTGTGTTCGGAAAGCAATACCAGACTTAAACTACTACTGACTTAGCTTCTGACTGCATTATGCGTTTTGTTCTCAAGTTCTAAAATCTCGGCAACTCTTACAGGGGACTTGTGAACAAAATTAGTGTTCAAATTAGATCTTAAATTACATATCCAAAAATATCTTAAGTTAAGGGGTCATTGTTTCAGATTTAACACCAGAGCTTCTATGCTGGAATGTTCTTTGTGTACGTGCAACTCACTGCTATGCTGTAAATATCACACTGCTCATTTTCACAGCTTGTGAGTTAGCAAAAGTAAAAACCACGACCTAATGCACATACACATAACAGAGTTAAGACTACAGAGTTCAGACTGCATAAAGATATGAGTGTAGAAATTTGATGTTTCCATTTTTAAACCCTAGATTTTTCAACTTAACATCAGTTTAATATTGGTTTTATACATAATTTCCAAGGTTTATTTTTGTTTGGACACCAAAACCTCTTGCCACTATCATCATCGTTCAGCTACTGAACCCTGAGACTTTTGTCCCAAAGCTCCAGGACTGCACAGGCAGGATCAAGTGATACTTTCGGTTTGGTAATGGCAACCCATGTGCCTGACCTAGCCTACATTTTTTCTCCTCACTTCAAGAGTTGGGGAGGGGGGGGCTGTTCTGCATATGTAGCGCCACAAGACAGTCCAGAAGGAAAAAAAATTCAGAGGAGGCTGCTCTGATTTCCTCCCCTCCACAAGACCTTCTTCCCCTGCTCTCACACATTCCTTCTGCTCTGTCTCCCTCCGCTTCGCAGCAATGGGATCTTGGGGTTATGTTACCACATCAATGTCCCCAGATGCCAGTTCTTCTCCAGGGGATTGCCAGACAGGGAAGGGAAAGAACAATAAAACTAAATTTGAATTTGAATTAAATTCTAAAACAAGAGAGTGGAGAAGTACCTGTTCTTTAGGTACTTCACTGCTGTGGGTTTTTCTTCAGTAAAACTTAACAGAGACAGCAAATTATCATCAAAAAATAAATGTACAGTGGAAAAACTCAGATAGCCTGCCAGGAGACATTCTCATAATTTGTTAGAGTACAATTCTGTCAGAATACGAGTCCAAACACTCCAGGTGGGGAAAATGATGTGACAAATTCATACACCAATTGTGCTGAATTTCACACGTTAATTTCATCTCTAAAAGGGGTCAAAGGAGAATAAATTATCAAATTTTGAAAAAATTTAGTCCAAAACTGGATTTTGAAAGCTCAGCCTGTTTTCTGTTTACAATGTCATGCACTTGCCATATAAATATATCTTTTTCATTAACATTTTTGCCTACAGCTTTGAAATACTGAGAAGCAATATTAAACTCCGTAAAACATAGTCACACGCATGCACATGAACACTGACTGACATCTGCAGACTTTCCCTCAAAAACATGACTAAAAATACACTTGGAGAAAATCTGGTTTAAAATTTGAAGCCACTATTTTCCTGTCTGCAAGTGGTACAGAGTCACACTTTTCATTCTTCACCAGAACGATTACTTCTAGTGAGCATCTGGAGGTGACATAATTACGTAAGTCATAAATCTACTAAACAAAAAAAAAAGTAAAAGGATTCAGTAAACACAGCTATACCATTTTAATCCCAAATAGTTAAAAAAATCTGAAGTATATAACTTGCTTTTCTTGTATTCCTCTACAGCCAGCATTAATAAACACACAGCAAGAAGATATTTAAAGATATTCCTACCATTGCTGTTTTGTTTAGTCCCCGTTGCTCAGGCCTTGTGGCTATGGAAATATGGATGCACCTATGGATGCTGGTACTAACCAAGGTAAAAAATGATTCATCAAGATTATGATACAAATGAGGAATGTAATAAGAAACCAAATGAATTTCAGAGATGTTGTTTTGTTGCTAGGTTATTGAGAGAAAGGGTAGCAAACCCCCACAAGATATAAAGATGCAGATGAAACCAATAGTTTCTCAGATTTGCATCACTCAGTTCAAAAATACACATATTTGACAGGCAGATGATAAGCCACACAGGAAGTTCTTATAGACAAGAATTCATTTAGGTCTTCAAGCAGTCTTATAAATTCATCCACAGTGCCATGTATAAACAGGCTTTGTTCAGCCCATGCCCCTCTCCTCCCCTGGGATAACATATAACGGTCCCAAGGAAAATAAGCTTTTGGTTGTTAAACTGAGTAAGCTAACATGTTGTTAAAAATCTGTTACAATTATGCCAGATTCACACAATTCAAAGACAGAAAGAAAAGGAGCAAGATAACGCTGATTTTTTTGTACTATCATCTCTTGTCAAAATCCTTCTTTGTAGACCCTTATTGTCCCATTTGCTTCATGGACTTTGTTTTCTACAAGAGCTCTTGGAGAAATAAGAGCAAAGGGAAATAAATTCAAATACTTCTTCATGTCTTCTATTTAACTGCTGCCCCAGGAGGATCTCATTCTTCCCCAAGACCTGGCAGCAAGAGGCAATGGCAGGAAACGAAGGAAGAAATAGAGAAGCAGAAGGAACAGCTGTTCTCCAGGTACCATGCAAAGACGCTCCACCTGTGTAGCAATTGCAGTGATCTAAAGTAGGGGACCACCTCTCCTTTGCAGGTAGGGATGGTGGCTAGGTGCATGATGAGTGCCTGCTAAATGAGGAGTTTCTGTTGCGGGAAAAGCTTGAAGTGTTTGCTAGATCTGGCATATCTTCAGCACCTGATGTTTTCAATTTTTAACCAGGTTGTGGCATTGCTCCTATCTCAAAGGCTGAGGAGCTCTATAATTTGTGGGAGATCTCTGTGTATCTCACATCTAAAGCAGAAAAACTAAGAAAACTTTGCTAAAGGAAAACAGTCCACAGTAGGTAGGGTAGAGAGGGATACTGAAATATGAGCTCTGACCAACTCAGTAGAGAATGAAGGTCTCTGAGTTCTGACTCCTCAAGCTGAGGAAGTTTCAGAGGTTACCACCTCACCCACCCGTTTCCCTGCTTGGAAGCAAACCTTCCTCAGAGCAGAGTCCACCTCCCTCCTCAACTGGTGCAACTCACCGTCTTAGTTAAAACTAAAATCAAGCTGATAACCAGCCCCAGCACACACCTCCTGAGCTTGGCTGGCACCATTCTGGATTTTACATGATCCCCTAATGTTCATGTCTCTTCCCAATGGAAAAACTCAAATTCTGAGACCTCTCTAAGTGTTAAGAGGGTTTTAAAGGTTTTGGTTTCTTTCCATTAGAGTCTGATCGTTGTCACAAACTGGAGTTGTATTCTGGAAGGAGGGGAGTATAGGTGGTTTACACCCAACTCACACAGAGCATTTTACCTACACAAAAGAGTGTCTAGCTCTGGCCCTCTAACCATTCAGGAGGCTTTTGCATCTCTTGAAGTTATTTTGGGAATAATATCCTGGCTGTTGTTAAAAGGGGCTGTTCTCCTCCTCTTTATGCTCAGTTTAAAACAAAACTCACTTAGCATTTTATTCTGTTTATTTAACAGTTTATTAATTTGTTAAATTAAAAGTGTTTTCTCACCCGAAAACATTTGGAGCATTTCTCCAGATATCTGTCCAATCTTTTATTCTGTTAGTCAGGGCTGGCCCAAATAAACCATATGCTTTTTCTTCAATGAAATGAACTTTAGTTCCCACTCTTCTGCTTAAATGCATTCCTTCCCTGCTTTGACATGTGAAAAGTAGTGGAATGACAGCTTCCAAAAAAATTATACAAAACTGGTTGTAAATAAAGACTATTTTCAGCTGAAGAGCTGGAGTGCATTCCTTACATTACGTCATTCCTAACTACTACAATTCTTTAGATGAAATTAAAGGGCACAGTTGCAAGAGAGGAACAACTGGCATGTGTTGGTGGTTTTCTGCTAATGTTGGAGTGACCAGGACTTGGTAATTTATAAAAGTTCAGGTATGGCAAAAAGGTTGTTTACATGTGGAGGAAAAGAGTCATTTAGAAATGGTTCATGATCAGTTTTAGGTAACTTCTTTAGCCGTTCATTGCAGGAGAGAAAAACCCCCATATATCCAGTGAATACTGTATTACAATTTACTTTCTATGAGACATCCATTAGGAATGGTTCCACATGATGGTAGGCTGTCTTTCCTGAAACACATTTTTAGGTGAAATTTTGCAGGGGAGAAGTTAAAATGCACCCTCATCTAATGCAGGTACTTTCCCCTGACCAGCTTTTCATAGTTTTTCTGTCTGATTTTGGTCTCATTTCCCTTCATACCAGTTTTCTGTTTTGCACCCTCAGTCTTTGGTGTGTTCACACTTGATTTACACCCCTCACAACCAAAGGTGGCTCCCCAGGTAAAATCCAGGCCATGTGGAAGCTGGTGGTAACGGTCCCATTGATTTTGTTCTTTCCTGTTTAAACAAAGACTGTCCCCTGCACCAGCTAGCCCTCATACTTGGGAGAATCTCTAGTGCTGAATCATCAATTTCACAACTGTTTCACAACCTAAAATAGGCTTAAATATTTTTATAGGAAGATAAATTGTTTAAAGATACACCAAGTAAGTATGGTCTGAACTTTGGAAAGGTAACATTTACAGGCTGGCTGTATGGAAAAACATCCTGACTGTACATT
Organism: Eurypyga helias; assembly: GCF_000690775.1. NCBI lineage: Eukaryota > Metazoa > Chordata > Aves > Eurypygiformes > Eurypygidae > Eurypyga > Eurypyga helias. The sequence goes on along the minus strand of NW_010254733.1, from coordinate 1,977 downwards.
AATCAATCCTGAATAGGGATATTAAACAAGGCCAACATTTTCAGACTCAGATGCCTAAAGTTCAGATCTAAATCCACAGTTAAGAATTCAGTTTTAAGACTACCTGGCTTGAAAAATGTGGTTCTAATCCAAATTTATCTGTTCATGTCTTCTTGTGGACTTCACAAACTAAGGAAAACTACTGATCTGACTGAACACCTTATCTGGTTTCTAAATTAATGCTGCAGGAGAACTTCTGTCATTTAAGAACAGAACTCTGTCAGACAACTGAACAACCACAACCAACTCTCTGAACAACAACAACACACATGCAACAGAACTGAGGAACGTAGACGACTGCTGGGAAAATACTGCAGGGAAGATGGAATAAAGGAAAACTATATCCTCCTTAAAATATTACTTTTAATCTTTGCTATATAAAGAAACATAGAACTTGAAAGCATTGTGGGGCTTCTCTGGAATTATATGTCCTCATTCTTGAGAATAAATACTATTTTAGATCTCCTTTTTAAAACATGTATTAAACATATTGCCATACTACAATATATTACAGAGATTTCCCATTTTAATAATAAAAATAACTCATATTAGTTTTAAAGTTGCAAGATGTTAACATCAGATGGGAAACAGTTTAAAAGACAAGTGCTAAAAATAACCTTTAAAATATAGTGTACATTGATGTTTCAAAGATGAGTGAAAGTTACACTTGGCAAGGGTGTTGGATCCTTTCATACACTGGATATGTTTAGCTTTGGTATTTTCTTAACAAATGGTTAGTATTGGGCCCTATGTCCCTGGAGGAAAGACATCATCCTGCAGTGACATGTTTCTATACAAACATACTCAAACCAAGGTCATCATTCACCTTCTAAACCCTCAGCAACACAGGCCAACAACTTAATTTACAGAGAGACGTTGTATGAAGTGTGGGACTAGCAGATCCCAGGGTCCAGTCAAGGTCTGCCACTGAATTAAAAGAACAGATGGAGCGGCTCAAGCTAGATTTTTTTTCTTCCTACTTCACCCATATATTTTCACATGCATCCCTAACCCATGCTTAACCCTTTCTCATCTAGGAAGGCACATAAACTGAAAGACATGAACACCAACCCACTTTGCTCTACTACTTCTACACAAGACCTGATATTTCATCAAAGCTAGTACCCAGATACATCAATCAATTTGAGCAACTCCACCGCCATTCAAGGCTCTGACCTTCTAATTAGAATTTTCAGAATTGCTTCGTATGAACAAACCTGTGGGTTCAGATTCTCTTCATCAGGTCTGTAAAGGAGCAGGAAGATCCAAGCCAGGTACAGTTTAGGCATGATTTTGGTTCCTCCTTTTTTTTCTTTTTCTGACTCATACATGCTTGAGTTCCCAAGCCTTGTGATACTACATGTTGACAGCCATTGGCCACTACTTGAAAGTGGAACTATCAATCTGAATTCTTTAGAGTTTACTGATTTTTCTACATTATACTTATGGACAAAGCAAGCTCTAAAATCTATAAACCACTAAAAACATATTTCTTATGCCCCAGTGTAACTATCACAAGTGTCACTTCCCATCAGAAAGAAATGACACCACTGATTAAAAATGCACACACTTTAAGGGTTTTATTTTTCTTAAATTGAGTTTTACTTTTCCCTTTAATATTAGATAAAACTAAAAATCAAAGTTACAATTTGTCAGTTCAATAAGGGTCAGTTATCTGGCTGCATCTGTGAGTTTTATATACTGACACTGAAAGAGGGCAGACATCCAGTGATCTCAGCAGTTTCATGAGATATAATAGGAGCAAACTCAGATTTACACTTGGGTTTTCCTTGATCTTGGTATCTAGAGTGTCATAGCTCCTCTGAAGAGGACGATATTCTTTGCTCAGTGAATATCAGTGATATGCAAAACCTCTTTTCATCTCCTGTCAAAAGAGTAAAATCTCTCACAGCGTGAAACAGAACTCTGGAAAACAGA
>NW_010254732.1:2134-2429 GCF_000690775.1 Eurypyga helias | reverse complement strand
CAAAGTGGAGCAAGTCACCACTAACTAGCCCTCTGGAGAAGCAGGGCCAGAGCGACACGCTGCTCTGTGGCCATCACAAGCGGCTGCCATGCTTGGCAGCATTCGTGCACTGTGGTCTGTCAAACTCCGCTCTAGTCAGAACCTAACCTCGCTGCTAAGACTCCTCCCTTTCTTAGGAAATAGCCCGTTTTGTGGTATGTGCTGCTTTCAGACACAGCAGTTAAGAACTGGTAGAAAAACACTGTGCTGGGGAGAGATTTTTGAAGAGTAAAAAATTTAGGAGCCTTCGTGCCTT
>NW_010254732.1:0-1945 GCF_000690775.1 Eurypyga helias | reverse complement strand
GCGCAACACAGAACCGTTAATATGTGACCTAACTTGAGATAAATAAAGTCAAGACTATTGTAAACTGCAAATTGTTCAGAGTGTGCTGGAAACCACTTAGAGTACAGTGTGTTAAGTGTACCTATTTATTTCTAATGAGGAAAGGAGTTTTTAATAGGTAAAAAAAACTTGTACTACTTTTTTTAGTCTAGAGTGTACTTTTTATTGTCTTTCCAGGAGAGTCTTGACAAGCTATTCCTAATCACTAAGATAACAGAAGCTCAGGGGCATCCTTCTAAACCACGAGAAGGCAGAACTTGACTTCCTGAAACCAGAACTTGACTTCCTGAAACCAGAACTTGACTTCCTGAAACCAGAACTTGACTTCCTGAAACCAGAACTTGACTTCCTGAAACCAGAACTTGACTTCCTGAAACCAGAACTTGACTTCCTGAAACCAGAACTTGACTTCCTGAAACCAGAACTTGACTTCCTGAAACCAGAACTTGACTTCCTGAAACCAGAACTTGACTTCCTGAAACCAGAACTTGACTTCCTGAAACCAGAACTTGACTTCCTGAAACTCCCAGAACCACTAGATTGGAGTAGGAGCATCTGCAGCACTATCGTGGTTTAATTCCAGCCAGCAAAATACCAAAATTAGAAAATGCACCTAAACACTGAGCAGCTGACTGGCACCCTGGCACTGCGGTTGTGCGTAGTGGGTGCTTATGGTCTTAGTCTTGATTATGCTAGTGGGCCTTGAAGTTTCCAAGACTGGAAATTTAGCTAATTTAGACTGCGTTAGACCTGTACAAAAAGTTGTATGGAAGGACACTTCATTGCTGCTACAATTTCAGGGTTGTTGGGGTTTAAGTCCTTATTTTTTCAGGGGTTCTTGGTAAAGTATGATCAGAATGGAAACTGTTTTAGAACTCTGTACTGTTTTTACAAATCGAGCGTTAAGAGAGAGGGATGGGAAAGGTGTGGGTTTACACATTTCCAACTCACTTCTTTTTTAAACCCAAAGCAAAAGAGACGTATGTCAGTGTTTTTAAATAGTGCGTAGGAGAACACCCTGTGGCATGGGTTTGGAATCAGTTTTCTAAATATTTTTAAGGACGCTGACATTTATTTTGCTCTGATAGAGCAAGTGCAGTCGAACACTGGATAACTTCACCAAATGGTTCTGAGAAAACAAGCTGATAAGAGCTCTGAATAAACACCGGGGGTAGGTAGAGGCCAGCGGTCGGGTCGCTGAGCGGTGCACGTCTGTCGCAGGGAACGCCATTGCTGGGGTACCAGGAACCAGCCTCTTCCCTGCGGTGGGGTAGCCTTTTTTTTTTTAATTAAATGTGTTAAGGCATTATTTCTTGTGTTGTATTCTTGTACAAACATCTTGACTACAGTTCACTTTGTTCTAAAATGTGAATATTTGGGAGGTAAGTTACAGTTGGAAATAGAGCATTCAGAAACTCATGAACTTACTCTTGCTTAAATAAAATGATGAAGCCGTGTGACTCAGAGGGATCAGTGTTTTGAAATCGTCTACTAACTGTTTCCTTCACTTAAAGATTATTCTTAAGGATTTTCTGTGCAGGGTGGTGTTTATTGCCTGAAATTTGCCCATAGCACCCAGCAAATACGTGAGAGCCTGTTCATTTTACATCGTTTTGGAATGGTTTATGTCATCATTTCAAGTAAATTAACGTTCAGTAAATGATTTTTTTTTTTTTAATATAATGTCAGCTGGTTTTTAAAGTGCGGTTCCCCGGAGCGGGCCGGCCTTTGTGCAATCGCCGTTGCGGGCCGCGGGTCCCCCGTTCCCATGGCAGCGGGCAGACGCCGGCCCTGACTGACAGCTGCGCTGCCCAGTGCGGCGGCGGTGCTGAGCCAATCGGAATCGCGAGAGGGCGGGATGCTGGCGCGGCCTGCGGTGATGACGTTGTGGCGGCGCGACGCGCCG
>NW_010254731.1:0-22099 GCF_000690775.1 Eurypyga helias | reverse complement strand
CAGGAGAGGAGACTTTGGCCTCCTCTGGGAACTAATTGAAAGAGTTCCATGGGAGGAAGCCCTCAAGGGAAGAGGGGCACAAAACCCTGGTAAATATTCAAAGATCATCTCCTCAAAACTCAGGACTGATCCATCCCAATGAAGAGGAAGTCAGATAAAAATGCCAGAAGGCATGTGTGGATGAACAAGCAGCTCCTGGACAAACTGAGGTGCAAAAAGGAGGACTACAGTGGGTGAAAGTAGGAGCAGGTAGCCTGGGAGGAATACAGAGAAATTTTCCGAGAAGTCAGGGATCGGGTTAGGAAAGCCAAAGCTCTGACAGAATTAAACATGTCCAGGGACATCAAGGGCAATAGAAAGGGCTTCTATAGGTACCTAGGTGACAGAAGGAAGATGTGAGCCCTCTGTGGAAGGAAACAGAACAGCTGGTTTCACAAGATATGGAGAAGGCTGAGGTGCTCCATGATTTTTTTGTCTTGGTCTTTGCTGGCAAGAGTGCAAGCCATACCACCAGAGTCACAGAAGACAAGGGCAGGGATTGGGAAAATGGACAACAGAGAACAGAGGACTGCCCATGGTTAGAGAGGATCAGGTTCGGATAACCCAAGTCCATGGGACCTGACAAAATATATCCATGGATCGTGATGGAAATGGCAGGTGAGGTTGCTTAAAATCTATCCATCATATAACAAGGGCAGGGATTGGGAAAATGGACAACAGAGAACAGAGGACTGCCCATGGTTAGAGAGGATCAGGTTCGGATAACCCAAGTCCATGGGACCTGACAAAATATATCCATGGATCGTGATGGAAATGGCAGGTGAGGTTGCTTAAAATCTATCCATCATATACGAGAAGTCGTGGTGGCCTGGTGAAGTTCCACCTGATTGGAAGTGGGGAAACATAACCTTCATCTTTAAAAGGGGAAAAAAGGAGGATCCAGGGAACTACAGGCCAGTCAGTCTCACCTCTGTGCCTGGCAAGATCATGGAGCAGATCCTACTGGAAACTATGCTAAGGCACATTGAACATGTGACAGTCAACATGGCTTCACCAAGGGAAAATCATGCCTGATAAATCTGGTGGCCTTCTGTGATGGGGTTACATTTCTGGTGTATAAGGAAAGAGCAACTGACATAATCTACTTGGATTTGAACAGTGTTTTGCACTTTCCCATATAACATACTTTTCTCTCAATTAGAAAGCCATGGATTTGATTGATGAACCACCTGATGGATAAGGAATAGGCTGTACAGTCACACTCAGAGATTTGTGGTCTATAGCTCGATGTCTGAGTGGAGACCAGTGGTAAGAAGCATTCCTCAGTGGTCGGTACTGGGACTGGTGCTGTTCAACATCTGTGTCAGGAACATGGATGGTGGGATCGAGTGCACCCTCAGCAATTTTACCAATGACGCCAAGCTGTGTGGTGCAGTTGACATGCTGGAGAGAAGAGATGCCATTCAGGGGGACCTTGACAGGCTGGAGAGGTAAGCCTGTGCCAACCTCATGGAGTTCAGCAAGGCCAAGTGCAAGGTCCTGCACCTGGGTCGGGGCAATCCCATATACAAGTACAGGCTGTGTAAATGATGGATAGAGAGCAGCCCTGAGGAAAAGGACTTGGAAGCACTGGTGGACAAAAAGCTGGACATGAGCCGGCAGTGTGCACTGGCAGCCCAGAAAGCCAACCGTATCTTAAGCTGTATCCTGAGAAGTGTGGCCAGCAGGTCCAGGGAGGTGATTCTCCCCCTTTACTCTGCTCTCCTGAGACCCTACTTGCGGTACTGCATCCAGCACTGGAGACCTTAACCTAAGAAGGATATTGACTGGTTGGAGAAAGATCAGAGGAGGTCCACGAAGATGATCAGAGGGCTGGAACACCTCTCCTATTAAGAAATAATGAGAATATTGGGCTTGTTCAGCCTGCAGAAGAGAAGTCTCCAGGGAGACCTTAGAGCAGCCTTCCAGTACTTGAAGGGGGCCTACAAGAATGGGGCTTTAGATGTTACTTAAAAGCGTAAACCAAAAATTAGACCAAAGAAACTTGTTTACTTCACCAGACCACATTTGGCTTCACATTTCTTTAGACATGATGATGATGATGATGTTGATGATGTTGATGATGATGATGATGATGATGATGTAAAAAGTCCAATGTCCTATGTTCTCAGGTTTAATTTTCTTATAGAAACTAAATCTAAATATGTGTGACTGAAGTATTATATGTACATTTCTAACAAGTCTGTTGTTTTCCTTGTCATGCTAATATTTGTATGTGAAATATATGTTAAGACGCCTTCACACTGACTTCATTATTTTTGTACAAGCCAATGGAATCCTTGGTAGAGAAAGAAACATAACTTGAATATCATCATTAGTGTTTGTATCTCAGTTTCTATCTGGATTAATGTTTCAGATATACATCACACCTTTACAGTTCGGGTAGACTTGCAAACAGAACATATCACCCTTATATTCACTTCATTACCCAAGTCAAACCCCAAGGTATCTCTAAACTGTAGGTTTCAATTTATTTTCTCCAGTTCATTTCACCTGTCTGGGGAATTCTCTTTGGAATTTAAAACAAGCCCAGAGGGTTGTCTTAGTGAAAGATTATAACAAGGCAGAAAGTTTATACACTGAGCAACAATCTTCATCTACCCTTTCAGCATGTAACAGTAAAGTAAAGGAACATGATAAAGTATCCTTAAGTAGCAGCACAGATCTGAAATAGAGAGATATGATATTATTAGTTTGTATTCTTAAAGTTGCTGACATTTTTTATGATCTAATCGTTTTTGACAAGGCAGGAGCTCTCCATTAATGTGGGAGTAGGCAGAGGTACTATTTCAACACTTAAAATAGTTTCCTGAGCTCTCAGGTTGTTCTAACCATATCCTGAGAGAAAGATTCTCTTGGCTTAGCTACCTTTTCTGGTCATTTTACCATCTCACAGAGTTCTCTGGAAATAAGAGCAATTGATGCATTAAAAGCTCATACTCAAAATGTTTTTAGGACATTTTATTTTCTTTGCCTTAAATTTACTTTAAAGGAAGGCGAAGCAGCAAGACTAGGAAGCTCTAGCTCTAGCTGCACATAAGTGTGTTGTAGGATATTCGTGTTTCTGAACCACCATTTAAAATTAAAAAAATATACAAAGGCTCTGTATCCTCTCAAAGCACCATGAGAAACAGAACAGTTCCCTTCAACAAACATAACACTAATATTTCTCTGTATGCATACACCAAGAAAAAAATATCCCTTTCTCATTATAATTTGGTATAAATATAATAAAAAGAGTTCTGCTATTGTATTTTTTAAACGTCCTTGTCAACTTAGTGACACAGCTTATCCAGAAAGAAATAGTTACAGTTATTGGTATTAAACAAAACCCCTTATGTTTATTTAAAAATTGCTTTATAGATTTGCTTAATATTCTGGACAGCATATTAATGACACTGAAATTGTTTCTGGAATTTTTAATTAAAGGTGTGATGGGAGATCAGATAAGAGCAGCTGAATAGAAAGATGAATTTTCTTGCAACTGGCTATTCCAAAAGCAAAAATACATGTGTTTGAATTACTAAGTCTATTAAATGGCAGAGGGTGGGTGATAGAGAATAAGAATGATAGAAAAAGTTCATACTTCTTATTCTTTAAACAGAAAAAACAAATTCTATACTTTTATTATTATTAAAAAAAACCCACCACCAAATAAAACAAAAAAAACCCCACAACACCAAAACCAAAAACAAAGCAAACAAAAAAAACCCCAAAACAACAACCTTCTGAGATTGAAGCTTTAGAGATTCTCAGCATATTTCCAGCCAGTGAAAATACTGCAAAACCACTCTTACAGTTCCCCCTCCCCTTCCTCCAGCTGAGGGGGAGAATCAGAGGAAAAAGACAAGGAAGGTCATAAAATTGGGATAAGAAATATTTAAAGGAAGGTCATAAAATTGGGATAAGAACTATAATTTAATTGAGTGTAAATGAATAATATATGTATAAAAGTGAATTTACAAATACTACTAATAATAAATAACTTGAATAATAGAAAAATAAAATACAATATTATACATTTGCTCACCATCCACCAGCTGTTGAACAATCAGGTCCTGAGAAGTGAGAGTCAGAGCCAGAGAGACTGAGAGCCAGAGCCTGAGAGCAATTGCAGCAGAGTCCAAGAGAACCTTATCAGCAACATCATGACTGGGAAAATTAACAAACCCACCAACTCATGAACCAGTCAGCAAAGGAGTTAGAAAACCAGCTAAAAAAGATGTTAGCAAGTGTAAGGAAGTGAAAGTGAAAGGGTAATGGATCCCAAACCAACGCCCTGCCTATGCCCCAAGCATGATGTACTATGGAATGAAATATTCCTTCCATCAGTTTGGATCAGCTGTCTGAACTGTGTGTCCCCCACACTGCTTGCAGTAAGAAAGTTGGGAACACAACTGCATTATCAGGAGCTGAGGGAGTTATCAGTACTTACCTCAGCATAAATCTAGGAACACAGTTTCACTTCACTCTTCACTCTTTACCACTATAAAGAGATTTAACTCATTCCTGACTAAAACTAGCCCAGTAGGACTGCTGCCTAAATCATGTTAACAAGTAAAATATAGGACAATTAACTTTAGTAATATTTTCTGGACGGGAAAGTACATTTAAGAAGTTACTAAGAGCTAATTAAATTAAATTTGGGTAGCATTATCATGCAACACAATATATCAATAATTCCGTAATTTTCTATTTATTAATTTTAATATACTGGGTTTTTAATTTGTAATAAAGAAATAGAAATCCAATATATGTATTACATTAATATACACTGAAACATGGGTGTCTTCTGTAGTCTTTGAAGCTGATTTATAGAACTGTGACAGCAAAATTACAGTGATGATTTATTGGAACAAAAAAGCTGTTGTTTGCCAGTGACTGTTGGTCTCTTCAATAAAATGAACAAAGTTTTGCAGACCCAAAAGCTGGAAAATTTCAGAGACATACTAAAATATGTGTCAAAAAGGTAAATAATAAAAATACTTTTATTTGTCAAGCCTCATTGGGAAGGACTACATTTGCTCTTGTGTTTTGCATGTGGTATGGCACTGGTATCAGGTATTCTTAACAACTTTAAGATGATATTAAATAAAATCTTCCTACACACAAAACATTTGGTTCTTATAGATACTGACTTTGTCATCTTGTTCTCTCCGAGTGAGTTGTTTTCAAGAGGTTGACACATTAATATTTTTATCCTTTGAGTGAAATGTCTTGGACATCGTGTTCAGCTTGTAGTGACATAAAGATGATAACTGAAATGAGACGAAGGATAAAAGACAGGTAAGCAAGAAAGAAAAAGAAGAAAAAAAAAAAACCAAAAACAAAACCAACCAACTAACCAACCAAAAAACTAATAAACCCAAAGTAGAGCATGAAAGAGACAGGGCTCAGCACAGTATTACATAGAAATTGTTTTGGATGAATCTGTCAAAAAGAATGAGATTGATTCTTATTATTTTAGCCCCTCGGAATTCTGCAGTCTGATAGTCATACTGTCCTAGAACTGATGACCTCAGGTGGCTAAAGTATAAAGTCATTGTTGGATGAATAAGAACTTACAATGGTAAACTTGTTCTAATTGTCTTAAGATTTTTGAACACAAATGGTAAGATATTTTACACTTAATATATGTATGAAAATAGGTTAGAGAAGTTAATGTTTATATTACAGTGGTAAGATTGAAATTATATTATACATAAAAATAACTCCCGAGATTCATTGTGATACATTCACATAGGTTTTAAGTGTATGTACAAAACAAGGATGCTACATAGTATATATAGATAGACACTTAAGAATCAAAGAATAATATTTCTTTTTAGTTTATATAGTGGCCAAAGTCTATGACTGTAGCATAAATTTACAAATGTATCTAAATTAAGGACCAAAGTAACCTGTTGTTCGTTGTCTGAGTCCAAATACAAAATAATAAATGTTCTGGTTCACCCAATACAATTATTTTTTTTCTTTATGTTTCTAGTTCTCTGATCCTTGGTTAGAGTACTTTAGCAACAGCTTCAAAATACTGTGAAGTAATTATTAATTAATGGTATTTCATTCTCTAATAGCTGTATTATAAAAATCTTACACATTCTTACTCACAGAGATATACACACACACATGCAGTTTCCATCCATTTTTTCAAACCAATGATATTTTGTCACTGATGAGAGATAGAAACTGGATCTTTATACTTGATGATGGTTTCTCAACAATAGACAAAATTGGGTAATAGGAACAATTTTCTTAGGTAACTCAGCCTGGAAAGGTCCTCCGGAAGTCTCTTGTCCAGCTTTCTGCTTAAAGCAGTGTCAGCCATGGGGTAAGCCAGGGTTGCTTGGGGCTTTGTCCAACTGTGTCTTGAAAATCTTGAAAAGGAATGAGACTGCATAGCCTGTGTGGCAAACCACCTCCCACATGTCATTGTCCACAGGGTGAATGTTTCTTCCCTGTACTGACTCAGAACCACTTTTATTCACTTTATATCTATTAATTTTTCAAATTTCAGAACTGTAATGTTGCTAAAGTGATATTTTCTGAAGAACACACTCTACATATGTCATTGTGTTATTACTGCCAACATTTGACTCGACAGCAACATGTGTACGTTCCTCAGACTGACTTTTTTCTAGTTTCTTCGACATCTGAAGATGTTTATAATGAAATGCTATTAAATGATTAACATTTTAATGGAACAGAAACATACTTAGCTGAATTTATGTTAATGAAACTCTTCACTACAAATGTGCTCATATTTTCTGGTTTAAAATTTGTTGAGGTTTTTAAGAAATAAACAATGAAAAATACTCTCGGAACCTTGAACATACTATAAAATATGTGGTTGTTTTAGAATACATTAACAAAATGGAATATTTTTAACAGATATTTAAAATTAGTCATGTATTTTTGCTTTAGCAACTTGCAGAATAAAAAAGTATCAGATAACATAGTCACTTCTTTACACGGGAGGCTAATCTAAAGGTCACCCCTTATGGAAAAGAATTTGTGAAGGTCAGATCCAGTATGAAAGAGGATTCCAAATAAAATGAACCTTAGGCAAATATAAATACTTCCTTGGACATTTATTACAGAATGTTAATAAAATGAGAAGCCGAATACTGAGCAACCTTTGGGGTTACACTGTAACTGGCATAAGGATTTGACTATACTAAAAAAAAAAATTTAGGACCTCATCTTGTCTTGAAAATAATCAGACTGTTGCCATTTGATTTAAATTTACAAGGGAATCCAAAATTTACTTAAGTGTCCTAACTGGTGATCTCAACTTTTCTCCATCAAGCAGCACAGTTCACAGTCACCACTCCTGTCTCAGGGGAGCCTCCAATGCCATAACTGTTTGTATTCACTTAAACACAGGGGGTGAAGGAGAAAGACTGGTGACTACATTCAAGATTGCCCAAAAGAAAGAGTAGAGTCCTGAAAGAAGTGTTTAATCTCCATCACTAAGAAGACTAAATAATTTTCCATAAAGTAAGTATTTTTATGATGTCATTTCCCATAATGTAATCTTATTTATGGAGAAAATAGTCAATCATGGTATTTGTATGAATAATAAGTATTGCTGAGATTGCTGAATGATACGAAAGCCAGATATAATTGCTAATTATCTTGTGAACATCTAAGTCTCTGGAAGGATTCACTCAAGGGGTTGATTTCATGAGTTCCAAAACATCTAGTAATTTTGTTTCCTTTATTAACAAATGCAAGTAACTGCCTAGATGTAGTACCTAAACTTTATGACTATCACCATGAAGATAAATATCTTCAGGCAGCTCGCATTTATTTCATTACACCCTTGTGACTGACTTTCTTTTCAGGTGGTTCATGCCAATTTTCAAAATGGCTGTCACTGCTTCAGACATTCACATTTATCTTTCCTGCAAGAATATATATGAGAGCTTCATTTTTTTAATGAATGATTTTATATGTATGCTATGTTTCCATTGTTTATTGTTGTTATTCTTTTAAAATAATGTACACCAGAATAAAAGCTAATTTTCAAGAAAATTCGTGGTGTTGGCATTTACCTGTTATATGCTATAGTACCTTCTTCTAGCTAACATTCTTCTTTTGTGTGCTGGGTTTTAATAACTACCATTGGTAAAGTTAAGTTCCCTAGGAGTTTAATTCAAGTTTGATCTACCAGACAACAACTTGATCTTTATTTATATAATCTATGGCAGTTTTCCCCTTTTTTAGAATGAACTCTTTTAATAAAACCAATTTACAGTAAGAAATAGAGATCATACCTCATGATCACTGTTTGGAAGTAGTATTTCCCATTAAGGTGTCATAGTAATTTTATAGAAATTGTTCCTGGGAATTGAAACTGTGTTCTTTGCCATCAAACCCAGTAAAGTCTTACAGTATGTTTCTCTGTTGACTGTACTGCATTGTAACAGTAATACTGTAGTAGTACAGAGTGCTTAAACTCTCTGGTCCCGCCTGTGTTGCAATTTCAGGGTACTTTGGAAGTCAGTGCCAGTACATGCCAGGCACCGTGGTGGATTTCTGTAGACATGCAAGGAGGCATCTGAATTGGCTAGCAAAAATATCTTTACACACCGCTGTTGTGCATGAGTATAATCTGCTCCATTTGCCAGCCTTTTTGATAAGCACTGTCTCCAGCCTGACTTGTCACATACAGAGTTCTGCAGAGATGCAGCTGAGCATGACATTTCGTTTTTATTAGGAAGTGACATCTACGAGAGGCAGAAATGTGCTCTGTGTCAGGGTGAGGCATAGGCAAACAGTAGTATATTATGTTTCAGCAAAAATAGAAGCTTAACTGAATAAAAAATTGGTAAGGCAGCCTCTCTCAAAGAGATACGTTATGGGATGGCAAAGACAAAAAGGATAGTGTCAATAAAAGAATTCACCTGAGACCACTGACTGCTCCTAGCAGGATAAACACTGCCTAGTGAAATGCCAGTCCAGGAACTGGTTTTAGCTAACCATGTAGACTCCTGTAAATGAGGTTACTTGTTAATGATGGCTTGATCTGATTGTGCTGACTGTGTTTACCTGCTCTTGAAGCTCAGCTGCCATAGCAGCAGCCATCTGATGAATTTCAGGAATTAAGTATCTTTTCCCAGTCACGTCACTTTGGTTTTCACCTAGATTGGTACAAGATACCAATCTTCAGTACTAGTTAGAGCACAAAACCTCTGAGTTGGGAGCTAATACAGCCCCAGTGCTAACTGATAGCTGTTTGAAGTTTCCCTGTAAAACACAGCATGAATCTTTTCCCTGTTTCCATTTTCACTGTGATTTTCTTTCCCACTGGCAACTGTGCTTGATGTCAAACTGTTCTGCACTAGATCAGAAAAACAAGTATAACCTTACTGTAAAATGACTTTTCGTAAATTGTCTTCTAGGACCATTCTGTCAGTGACAACATTTCTATGTTCAGCCCACATAATGTTAAACCCATAGTTGGGACTGGCAACTGAATACTTTTCATTTTGAAAACTACAGCAGATTAATGTTACTTGCAGTAGAACTACAACAAGAGGCCAAAAGAACACTCAACTAAGTTGAACATCCCCTGTTCTGAATTCTGAGAGAACCAGATTTGATCTTATATTGGAACTTTTCAACCCTAACCTAAAGCTGACTTTCATCCTTTACTTATATGCACAGTAAGGCAAGTTGCCTAAGATTTTGAGCTCAGCCTTCTTACAGAACATGAAGTATTTGTTCCAATTCCTTGTCTTGCATAAGTTAAAAATCTAACAAGCACAATTCCAGCTACAACAAAGGCTTGGTCATAGTGCTAAACTGGCCTGCCTTGACTCTATCTGCTGTCTCAAACACAACTGCCATGTTTTTTTGTCATTGCTTTTTTTTCTGCCTCATTGCCTTTTATCACACTACCATAATTTCTTCTTTTCCTATATTTTTCTATCCCTTTAATGTAAGCTGTGTTTGTATTAGCCACCCTTCTTATTTCAGTTTTATCCATCACTGATGTCTCTACTACTTTGGTTTGCACCCTTGTAGCATGTGTTCTTCATGTTGTACTTATCACTCTGTTTTATAGTCCTTCCTTGGTGTAATCACTCTTGTATTTCTTTCATTTTATATTATAACACTACACTGACTGCCTATATCCACCACAGCCCACAGATGAAAAACGTGATTATTCCTTTTCAGTTCTTTCTCCCTCTACATTCTAACACAGAAAATAATAGTTATGGCATTTTGTTTTCTTACTGTGGGGGCAGAAACAAGAAGATCTGAGAGGGTTATTTGTTAGTTCTTCTAGTTCCATGTCAGTGTCAGGTGAAGAAAAGAATGGAAAGTGGGTTATACAAGGTGGAAAAATGAAATTAATAGTTCAGAAGCAATCCCTATAGAGCTGAAAAGAAACCTTTCTGTACATGTTGGCTAGTAGAAGTAATTGCAAGCCATTTGGGCCATAAATTGCTCCTTGACTCTTTCTTTTGAAGCTTCTTTCAGCTATTGTTTACATTCATCTCACCATTACAAACCTTCAGCTCTTCTTTGAGGACAGCAGAAGCAGTTGGGGAAACTGATGTTTTTTTCACACATCTCTTGCTCTACTTTTGCTGTAGATCTGGCAACTAATGTTGGTCACAGCAGGAAAGAGTTGAAGCTGTTTATTACTTCCTAAACAGATCAGGAATTAGAAATAAACCTGAGCCTGAAAGTGAAATTTCATTTGGATTAATTTTATCTAAAAATTTCCTTTAACACAACTCTTAGCACATGTAGGGGAAAAAAAAAAATCCATTAATTATACCTTGCTGACATAAACCAACTAATTGAATGTTCTTTAGGGAGGAACAACTAGAGTTCCTTTATGATACAAAAAATTACAATAGGTTTGAATAAAACATAAGTTGTTTTGTTCATGAGTACTCTGGAACAAAAAGAAACAAATACTATTGCCATATTGCCTGAAATAGGTCATATGTAAAAGCAGCCCTATACGTATATGACCTCTCTCAATAATTACATACATTGCCCTAAATGTTTGACGGATTGATTGATTATTACAGAGTCATTTGGACTTCACAGAGATCTGATATTTTCCTTTCCATTTAGCCAACATGTTAAAGTTTATTAAAAGCAAGATTACCTATACTGGTTTGGTTTTTTTGGTTTTTTTTTTTTTGTTTTTTTTTCTTGTATTTTTTAGCAACTTGTAACTTAAAATCCCACTTGATTCCCTTGCTTTTTAGAATGATACACAGTATATAGGACTTTCTTTATTCACCTATAATCTTCTACATTACGCTGTGCATAAAAAGATTTTGTGTGCCCACATTCAGTTAATAAATTTAAGAATTATTGTTATATATGTAGCTCTAGAAATGCATTCTAGGGTTGATAGTAAATATTTTTCTTGTATATGTCAGGCTAATACAAAATAGAATCTCAGATCACTGGGAAATAGGTTGCTTAACACCTTTAAAAGCCATGTTGTGCCTGAACATAGAGTCTTATCACTTTCATACATATATATATATAAATAAGAATTATACAAATGTCCTACAGTCACAGAAGTCTCTATATAGTCATTGTATTGTTTTAATCCACCATACTGATCATAATTTTGTTTGAAATATATTACTTTCTCTTTTGGGATCAATGTCCTACTCAGATACGAACTTGCTTTATTGTTTTTTAAAATACATCAGCCAGCTATTAAACTGATTTATTTTTGGGTGTGACATGTATTTTTGACACAATCAGGCCTCAGTCATGCAGATGCTGATTTCCAGAAAGCAATGTTCTATACTATAGTTACTATAGTAGGGTGCTGTTTTAGTAATCATTTTAATAGAGCTAAACAGAATTGTTGACCATGCAAATTCCTTTCCTGAGATACTGAATTTGAATATGTAAGTAAAATAATACAGTCCATTAGAAGTGAGACAATATAGAAGCAACAGTTTAAGTAATAGCATTATAAATAAAATAATCAGTGATCACTTTTCAATGGCATCATCTCACCTGATTTGTTCAATCAGCTCGTTAAGCTAAAAAGGTTACTCTATAGGTTATTTATGGCTAAATGAAATTACTCAAATGGGCAGGTTTCTAAATTCTCCATTATGCCACTGCATACTGTTGGTATTATTTGTCTCTGCTCCTTGCATTTAATGAACAATATGTGGTATATTAGATCTGGTCTTTCTAATGTCTATTTAAAATCTGGTTGTAACTGAAATACTAATTCCAAACAGTATCCAACAGAAGTCATTTGTGGAGGAAGCACAGGGAGGAGTTCTGATTACTGTGGTGAACTAATTATACTTCCATGTTTAAAAAAATGATTAATTTAATTGAGACTTGTGTGATTTATGAACACTGCATGTAGCCGTTAATGTTCCCTATGTCTTACTTTAATGTTCCTGAAATCTTTTTTCTGATGTTCAACTACTTGAAATTTGTGTCGTATGTCAATCTGTGCCCTCTTTACACTCTAAAACTAGCCTCTAAGTCTGTGTCTGTATTATTAAATTAAACATTCCCAGGTACTAGAATGTAATTAATCTGGTAACTATATTAAAATGATAGGTCAGACCTTGGCATACTTTTGTATATGTTAATTAATTCTCTGTTAAAGAATTTCCTAACATAGGCTGGGAGACTGTACCAGGGACCACTCTAAAGTGCTGTAATAGACAGCTTGCATTTGACCACACTTTTGTGGTAATTAAGGGAGAATAGAAGTAGGACACCCTCTGCAGGGCACATCAGTGTCTACAGTAGTTTTCATTTTACCCTCTACAGTATTGCCTTGCCTTTATTTTTCATACCTGCCACTCTGTATCTAGGATATAGGAGGCACATAGATGGGATTGAGTAGATGACCTTGGCATATGAACAAAATTAAAGACTATAAAGATAATGGCCACATTAGCCAGCTGGATATATCTCAATGTGATTTTCTTTCATAAAGGATGAATGAAGCTTTAGTAATTTCAGTTTTTAAAGTCTTGAAACCTACGTAGATCTTGAAGGATTGACCAGAGGCCTTTTGTCTCTCAAGTTCCTTCTTATTTGGGTTCTTTAGTCTTCCATTCAGGTGACCCAAATTCAGTTCAGAGCTCAAGACAGCTGAACTTTTCTCGTCAGCTAATTGAATTGTTTGCCCTTTGAGTTGTCAGTCTTTCTACTTTTCTTAGTAAGGGGCAAAATGAAAAATAGTCACTTATCACAGTGTGTTTTCTCATTACAAAACAACTAGAACACTATGCAGTAATTGATATTTAAGAAAACAAAACAATGTTGTGTACTTAGCATCCAAAACACCTTCCAATATGCCAGCATATCACCTCCTGCCCAGTGATCTTCAAATATTTTCAATGATAGAAAATCCAATTAACAAGCAATATTAAAAAATCAGCTAGAATTTACTGTTAATTAACATATTTAGCAAGTAACTTGGCTCTTCTTGGAGGGTATGAAAGAACATGTGATTGCGGAAATGCTATGTTTCTATTATATATAAAGGTAGAAAAGATTGACTTACCAACTTGGGGAATTCAACAACCCAGTATAATTCAGAGGTTAATTTTTGGAGAAACCTTGTCTAATCCATTTGCAAGAAGAGTGCTGAAGAAGGACTTGTTTTTCCTTTTTCTATTTGTATTTCCCTTGTCAAGAAACCCATTAGATATTGCAATTTAGCTCACGTTACTACAATAAAAAGAACATACTTAAAAAAAAAAAGCTCTTTAATAATACACCTTTCCTAAGTTAAAAAAGAAAAAAAGAGTGAAAAAAAGGTCACAAAACAGCTTTATGTTCACTGAGCTGTTAACTCATGCTTTTTGGAGGATAAGATCTACAATTTTTTAAGTATTAAAAAAGATATGGAACCTATAATTCAATTGCTTCTAAAAATAAAACCTGAGTTGAAAAGTAATTTTGCAAACTACAAGCATTTTATTTAGAACATATTTTCTAGTGGGCTGGAATAATTTATTCACCAATGTGATTTTTCTCAGTTGTCCACCTTGTATGGCAATATTACTTGTAATGTAGTAATATAGAACTGCAAGTGCTATATTTTCCAGATAAAATTATATCAGGTTAACTCCTCCATAGCTTTGGTTTATGACACTTATACATAATTATACATACCAATAACACAAAATCACAAACCATATTTTATTATATGAATCAAACCTGTCACCAAGAATAATATTTCTGTAACAGGCAAGAATGACATCTCAGTTACTAGATATTAACTGGACAATTTTGCGTGTGAATTTCTTACCATAATTACATCAAGTGTTGAAATATCTCTCAGATTTACAGTAAATATTTATTCTGGATGATCTTGGGATTGACTTTTTAATATACAGAACTGATACATAAAACTGTCTCAATTTATTTGGAGATGAAATTATTTGGTTTAGAATGAAATTCTGAATATTCCGATAGTTATCAAGGATTGTTGCTGGATTTTGGTTTATTTTCATCACAAAACCACAAATTTACAGAATTATTTACATTGGAAGAGACCTGTGGAGATCATCTAGTCCAGCCTTCACAGTAAAAAAACCTTTTTCTTATGTTTAAATGTAATTTTCAGTGTTTCAGTTTGTGAGTATTGCCTCTTGTCCTGTCACAGGACATGACTGAGGAGTGTCTGACTCCATCATCTTTACTCCATCCCAGGAAGTATCTTACACATGGATAAGATGTCCCTGAGCCTTATCTTATCTAAGCTAAACAATCCCAGCCCTCTCAGCTTCTCCTTCCATGACACATGCTCCAGTTTCTTAACAATCTTCATGGCCTTTAGCTGGACTTCTTCCAGTCTGTCTGTATCTACCTTCCACTGAAGAGCCAAGAAATAGACTGAATCTCCCCTCATGTACTTGCCTACTCCCTTGTCTTTGGTGATTGTGTCATTGGTGATTTTTTTCCAATGAAAAAAAAGAGGTACAGTAATTTTATATGTCACAAGTTTTGGTACAACAGAGGAAAAGAAATTGCAATAGACAACAACAGTGTAATTAAATACATACTTAGATTTTCAGAAAGGACTCCAAAATTACTAAATTGTCATGCCTGCACTACTGACCATTCCTCTGAAATTCTGTGTGCATCTATATGCTTTAATATTTCACAGTGGGGAAAGGGGGGTGAGGGTGGGGGTGGAATGGAGGAAAAATTCTTAGTTCCACAATCACATATAATTTTCCCTGAACCACAATATTAAAACTCATATTATGTCAGAGTACTTGAGGCAAATGGGGTTTAAAATTACTAGTACATAATGGAATAAAGAATGTTATTAAATGCATAGGAATTAAGATTTTTTACCAGTATCAACTCATCCAGAAATTCATTAAATAAATTAATATTTAACTATCTTTATATTGATTATACTTTATAGCAAAGCAGGATTAGAGTCCGGCTAGAAAGGAAAATGAGTACTTTGGTTTAGATATTAAAAAGTACAATTTTTAGTGTTTATTTAAATATTATCTAATTGATGTGCTTTCTGTCATGAGTAGTGCTGCATCATCAGCTACATCCACTGTCATTTTCATCTATTCAAGCTGTTCTTCATGTGCTGCCAGGTTCAGACAGTACTGAAAGGAAATAACCTTCCTTACAACTATCCTCAACACATTTCACATTAATATTTTACCCCTTGCACAGCATGCATTGGTAATAGTAACCACTATTCATAACTGCATGAAAAAATCAACTAAATATTATCATGTATATTCCTCAAATATAAATATTTAATCAAAGAACATTTAATACTATCAAAAGCATATCAATGTCACTACTTTATATTTTCTAGTTAGGGGACAATATTGATTCTTCAAATTGCTAGTTTTACATAAAATACTCAAATTTGTAATCTATACCTCAAGATCTAACAGAATTGCTTTCTTTATGATAATATTATAATAACAGTATAGATAAAGAGATGTAACTGCTCATTTACATGACACATACATAGAACATGAACATAGTTGTATTTAAATCACTCAAAAAAAGTTCAGGCTTTATGAATTTAAACTGTAAAAATCAACAAACCAATGCTGGTTTTGTTTTGTTGGGGTTTTTTTTATCATTAATATTCAGATATCATAAGATGACAAAGACAAGTTTTTACATTTTTCATATACCTTCCTTTACAGCCCAGAAAAACAATGTTGTATGTATCCAAAACCTGAAAAATAACATTCAAATGCAAAGTCGCAGTCCCTGCCACAGTGTGGGCACATTATGTCACCTGCAGACATAAGAACGGTGAATTATGTGATGTTTTACATTCTCATGGAGACCAGATGAGAATGGAGTTTCCTTTGTGATCTTTTTCCTGAAGAATGTCATCCCAATGCTCTTGTCATTTACTTGTGGCAATATTCATGTTCTTCCACAGTCCCAAATACATTTTTTGGCTTGGACTTCTTTGCTTAACTGTCCAAGTCTGAGTAAGAAATTTGTAGCATACTGGGAAAAAGATTTTAATAGCAAGCAAATTATTAAGCAGAAGAAAGTGGCAATCAGAGACAGGGATACTTATTTGTGTAGTTTCTAGCAGCTGCAGCTGTGGCACCTGAACATATCGTCTTAGTGCAACAGGAAAAAAAAAAAAAGGTCTCTGTTGAAGAAAATAAAAATACATTTTGAAAAACAATAGTATCCATATGTAAGCAGGGATTAAATCCAAATATTTGAAATGAATTAGAGATGACTGCTTAACTGTGTGTATAAATCAGCCTTAACTAACGTAGAGAACAGCTGTGATGCATTTGTGAGACAGAGCTGTGTGGATATGTTAAATAAAATGGCAAGCTGATTGCACTTGTTTTGTGTGACTAACATTTATCACTGTAAATGACCACTTCTGCTTCTTTTTTTTCCTTTTTTTTTTTTTAATGAAGAATTATAATATTTAGGTGGGAAAAAAACCTACAGACAATGCACATTTTCATCATGAAGTATTGTTGAATATTGTTTGCAGTCCTGTAGGATTTTTTCCTTTCATTTTTCCAACTGTGAGGGATCTGTTAACTTGCTGTATTAAATACCCGTGAAGATTCAGGCCCAGACAGAAAACTCCACTTGGAGCAGTCTTAGCGGAACTTTCCTGCTGTAATAACCCATATACACTGAGACTTATGCATACGTAAGAGTGCACTCCACCACTTATGGTTTCAGGATGCACCATGTGCTGCTCTGGTTCCTAAACAGGTGAAGAAAAATAAGTGTGCCACTATAGACGAATGCTATACTGTTTCCCAGACACAACAAATTGCTTATTCTCTCCCTGGGCTAGCAATTTCCTGTGCTAACAACTGTAACTTTTACTCTTGTAGCTTGCTTATTAAAGATTCATGCTAATTCATATCCTCCTGATGTATGAAAAACAGGGTAAAGATGGACACTTAACTGCATTTTTCTATTTTTTAATTCTGGTGAATTTGAACAGTATCTAATATCCCTCTTTTGAAAGCAACTGTTCATATATTAAGAAATTCTATATTTACAATGTGATTGACCTTAATTTGTCCCATTCTTTTTGTGCATATCTCTATGTACTGATATCAACATAATGCTGCATTCTGCATTCTTTTTTTTTTTTTTTCCTGGCCCTGTTTTGCACAGCAAGAAATAACCTTCATAGGAAATTGTAAAACTACCCATTTCCTTTTTTCTGTCTGGGATACTATTCATCTGGCAAGATCAAGAAACTTTGGAATGCAAATATTATCTCATAATTCTCTATTTCTTTGGAAAATTAATTTATGTTGTTTGATTTGGTTTTCCAAACTAGAACATAGTTCACAAAGGTGTTAAACAGATTGACTAACATCCTAATGATCTTAAAGATAAAAACTGAAAAATGTTAACCATACATCTGCATTTTATAAAAATATCTGAATTTGTTTACAGAGACTTTTGACCATAAGAAGAAGCATGGCACTGAAAATAAATTATAAGGGAAATGAATCAAGGATGTGAATCTGATAAATGACATCAAAATTACATTAAACGTAAGTGTAACTACAGCAGAGGAAAATATTTGTTAACTGCAATTTAAATGGTTTAGAATTTTGCTTTTTTTCTTTTATATTTGAAATGTATTACAGAGGTTGAATTGACAGTCAATCATAAAATATATCCAGCAACTCCATTTGAATAGACACGTAGATTGCTTTGTCAGGATTGCTGTGAATGATCTTGAACTACAATGTGTTGTGAAGAAAAAAATGCAGGAAAAATATAAATAGCCACAAGTACACATCTCAACATTTCAGTCTCTCTTTTGCATGTGCTATGGGATCAATCAGAGCTTTACATATTTTATTGAATCCTATACCCTTTAATGCAAACAATGGCATCATTGGCAATATTCCATTTGTTAACAGAAACATTTCTCTAGTAAACATAAAGAATATAAGAGATTTTTTTTCCCATATGGAATTTACAAACTTCAATGCAAAAGTATCATTGCATTCAAAACATTTTTTAATGGCAAAAAGAGGGCACACTTTATAAATTAATAATTTAAAGCAACAATTTACTGTTAGTATAATCTTTATAGTCTAGTTACAATTATTACAAAACCCAGAAAGAATAATAATGCAGGTAGAGTCTTTACATACTGAAAAAGTCACAATAATGGCAATAATACAGTTAAAATTTTGACTAATTTCTTAGTTTCTTGCAGTTTTTCAGGTGTTAAGCTCAATCTTTCTCTGCTCCTCTAGGTCCTGAAGTCAGTGGTTTCATGCTGATTTTAGTGGTGTAGTTTGCTACTGCGAGCAGCCAGCATCTGAGTCCTTCATTAGGAGGACTATGAAATTCATGTTGAAGGTTTATTCATCCTCTCTTCCTCTTTCTTTCTTTCTTCTGTCTTTCTGGGTTTTCTCCTTTTTTCTGCTTGTTAACATGCCTTTATACCTTTCTCTGTCTTTTGGTTTACAGTTCCATGTTACATCCATGTTACACTATATATGGTGGATTTTACATGTCAGATATTATTTTTGTGATATCTTTGTTACACCTGAAACCAGGTGTTCCTATCCCTGAGTCTGCATTTATTTACATGACCACTGAAGAACTGCTGGATCATCAGTGCCAAACTTGTGTTCCCTCTCTTCTCATCCCATGAGACTCCTCTGCACCATATCTTTTGCCTCAATTATTCAAGGCTTCTGTGACTGTACTAGACCTGTATTTCTCTATACTACATCATAATTTTAGAGCTTTAAATTTCTCAATCTAGATAGGACACCTGCTTGTTACTGCAATCTAATGCTTCAACTGTAGCATACAAAGATAAACAAAAATAAAGCAAATTAGCCATAGACATTCACACAGGTGAATTAGAGAAGTTGGTGTCACAGATAAAACAAGTAAAACAAAGCTGCAAGCATGTCAAGCAAAGTTCAGTGAGAGCAGGTCTGACAAGCCTCTGTATTGGAGCTTCACAAGCTCAATAAAAAGCTTATGGCCTGCTACCAGCAGTGTCAGTACTGTATTATTGGGCTAGATGGTTGCAAAGAGAAGTGCAGGACCAAGCTTGCACCCTGGCTATGTAGCAGGTTTATGAAGGCACTCAGTTTATTATGACCAGTCAGTGCAACAACTGAGATTCAGACCCTTGTTTTCCACTCTGTCGTGTAACATCATGGGGTATAACTCTGCCAGGGAATGAAGGCAATCAAAATGTACATTGGACTTTACCTAATATATTAAGTAACAGTAATTGCTACTGCTATGGAACTTACAGCATTGTGTATAGAGCAAAAGCTACAACAGTGGGGATAAATAACCACTAACTCGAAGAAAATGGATATCTTGATGAAAGGGAAGAAATAATGCATGGAGAAGGTAACACATTTTTTTCTTCATGCTTGCTCTGTAAATGAATTTGAAAGCATCAATAAGTACAGTTTGTTTAGAATTTTTACTATTAGGATTTTTTTTAAACTAATAATTAAAAAAAACCCCAACACATTATAGTTAAGGTTCTAAGTAGACTCAATTGTTTGATTGTGATAATTTTATTGAAAAAATAATTTTCAAACCAAATTAAAAGAGAGTGCTCCTGAAGACAATAGAGAAAAATAAAAAAAAAAAAAAAGGATTATAAAAATAGAATAAGGGGATGAATCAATCTACTATGGAATAACTACATGTTTTACACTGAATATTTGACATTTATTATGGAAACATTCGGTAGCTGCTTCTATAATTTTAAAATTTAAATTTACAATTTTGACTACTATCTATATGCTTTTTGAAGCTTTGTTAAACAATCACACTTGAAAATTACTGTATAAGTAAATCACCTGTAAGTTTTCATCAGCTCACTGAGTCAATCATTTGTAGATCAAACAGAGAAATCTTTGCTTTTTTGAGGCAGAGGTGAGAAAAGATATTCAGCTGATTAATTCAATTAAGGCAAGCAGCACCTTGCTAGGGTGATCAAGAAATTGTATTGTAAAAAACATTATCATTCTAGTCTAAAAGAAGTCTTTAGGAATACTCAAGCTAAAAAGAAAAAAAGTGTGATATTGACTGGAAATAAACTACAACAGCATATTTAGGGGGAAAACCATTACTACTTGATTTTAAAGGCCTGAAGTGCATTATGACTCCATAACATTGATCTGTAATATTGATAATAATGTGTTCATAAAGTAGGAAGTTGGTTAGAAGTTTAGACTGTATGACTGCATGTAAGTACAGGAAAATAATTTTACGGAGAAAGAATCATGTCAGTAATTTCAAGACATTTCTCCTTAGTCCCATGTGATTGCTGACACTCTTTGCTCCCCTCCACAAAAAAAAACACACTTTTTTTTTTTTCTTCTCTCTATACACAGATTTTACTGCTTCAGTTTCCACTCCATCCACTTCATCTGAAACTGTTTTTATGACACTTTCTAACACACATTTCTGGGTAGGTATTCTAATCTTTATTTCACCACATGACCTGAAGTGTTTCTATTGTTCTACTGATTTATTTCATCAGAAATGAAAGTCGTCCCCTCCTAGACATCCATGATTTTATAAGAGTATTTGCAAGTCTGATGTAACTTGATTCTCCTCCTACATTTTTGAATAATCACCAGGAATGTATTGGTGGTTTCACCCCTGCTTCCCTAAATACTCAAGATATCCGTGTTCTCACTCTTTTCTTCTGGCCCCATTCTTTGGATATGTTTAACTTTCTTTTGCTTGTACACTGTCATAAACTCTCAGACATGATTGTGATTGGATCATGAGTTATCAATTTTTCTTTCCTAAATTATCACTTTTCCAGTTGTGTCCCATTCTTCTCCTAGATCACTGTCTTGCTGACTTCATGTCCTCCCATATGCCTGCCGTTGTTGGACATTATAATTAGATGAAAAACTATAATGATAGTTCAACAGCGCACTATCAAATGAGACAAATGAGAGGACTGCACACTTTTACTCCTTTGCTCAGACCCCACCAATCTATTAGAGTTCCATTTGCATTATGCTTTTGGTTTAAAAAAAAAAAAAGCTAAGCCTATGAAGTAGCTTTTGCTTCTTTTGTTTGGTTTTGAGAGCAACATCTAGTGCTTGAAAGTTAATTTTATGCACTTAATGAATACCTGGCCTGTGAAATGTTTTTAAGAGAAGGGAAAGGTAAATTGTTTCTAATGTGATTTTGAGTGAAAGCTATTATTGTTTCATTAATACTATGTCCATCTTCTTCTTATGTATATTTTTTTCTTTCCAGGTGTTGTATGAAAGGAGTCTAACGGCAGAAGTTGGCACATAATTTCATGACAGGTGATGCCATTTGCCATAGAATGCAAGGAGCCATCTAATTGTCTTACACTTGATGGCTTCAGCACTGCTACCAGGGCTGTACTCCAGCAAAGTACTGAGCAACTTCTAAAAAATGCTCAACACCAGAAAGTACAGGAATATATTAGTCTCTGAATGTGTGCATGTGTGTTTGTGTATGTGCATGTTTATATGTCATGTTTATGTTGAACTCATGGAGTTCAACA